>NW_022045538.1:0-33663 GCF_003957555.1 Calypte anna | reverse complement strand
GGGTGTGGGATTTTTGGGGTGAAAAAGGGGGATTTTGGGTAAAAACTTGGGGAAAACTTATTTGGGGGGAAAAGAAGGGAAAAGGGGATTTTGGGGAGGATTTCTGAGGTAAAAATTGTGGATTTTGGTGAAATTTTTTTTTTTAATTTATTGTTTGGGGGGAAATCTTACTTTTGGTGGCCGGGGGTGTGGGATTTTTGGGGTGAAAAAGGAGGATTTTGGGAAAAATCTGTGGAAAACTTATTTTTGGAGGGAAAGGGGATTTTGGGGGGGATTTCTGAGGTAAAAATTGTGGATTTTGGTGAAATTTTTTTTTTAATTTATTGTTTGGGGGGAAATCTGTTTTTTTGTGGCCAGGAGTGTGGGATTTTTGGGGTGGAAAAGGGGATTTTGGGTACCTTGATGAGGGTGACGGTGGCGCTGTAGAAGAGGCTGAGGATGAAGAGGGCGATGAAGGTCGAGGCCGTGGCCCAAAGGTTTTGGAGATTTTCCTCCTCTTCCTCCTCAAAAACCTCGCGGGAGCCTTTGGGGGGGGACACAGAGAAAAACCCGAGGCGTTAATGACGTCACCCGACCCTTTTTTGGGGCAAAATCCGACGATTTTGGGACCGCCGCGGGAATTCGAGGCCTTGTGATCTCCCAAGTTTGTTTTTTGGAGGAAAAAAAGAAAAAGGGGGAGTTGCAACCCAAAAACCAAAACAAATTGTTGTCCCCCCCTTTGGTTTTGTCCCAAATTTGGGGTTTTTTCACCCAAAAATCCAGTTTGCCCAAAATTGGGGAGTTTTGAGCGTTTTGACCCAAAATTGAGGTTTTTCAACCCGGATTTTTGGGGGTGTTTGACCAATGTGTCCTCACCACAACGTTTTTGGGGGGAGGGTGAAAAAAATGGAGAGTTTGAGCCCCAAAACCTGCGTTTTTTAGCCCAAAATCACCCGAACCCAAAACTCATGTTTTTTGCTGCTAAAAACGCTCAAAACTTGATTTTTACCCCAAATTTTCAGGGGTTTACACCCAAATCTCTGCATTTTGGAGTGGTCACCCCCAAATCTGGGGTTTTAGCCCCAAAATTATGAGCTTGGCTCAAAAATCGGAGGTTTTAACCTCAAAATGGGGATTTTACCCCAAAATGTGAGGTTTTACCCCAAAATCGGGGGTTTCAACCCAAAATCTGAGGTTGAACCCCCCCAGAGAGAGATTTTTGGTCAAAAATGGAGATTTTTACCTCAGGCTTGTGGGTTTTAACCAAAATGTGGCAGTTTTATCCCAAAACGGGGATTTTTTTAAAATGAAAATTGATTTTTTTTCTTTTTAACCAAACTTGGAGTTTTTTACCCCAAAATTCTACCCCGAGCTGCCACTTTCCCGCCTTTTTTTTTTTTCCTTCTCCCTCCTCCATTTTAAGATTAAAAATCACCATTTTGAGGCTTCCAACCCCGAGTTTCTGAGGCCAAAACCCCAAATTTTGGGTGAAAAAGGAGATTTTGAGGTAAAAAAACCAAATTTTGGGTGAAAAAGGAGATTTTGAGGTAAAAAACCCAAATTTTGGGTTCAACTCCTGATTTTCGAGGTAAAAACACAAGATTGAAGTTGAAAAATTGGAATTTTGGGGCTCAAACTCTCGTTTTTGAGGTAAAAAAGTGAGTTTTTAGTTCTAAAAGTTTAAAAAATGGAGAAAATTTAAAATTTTTGATGAAATTTTGTTTTATTTTAATTTTCTTTATTTTTTTTGCCATTTTTTCTCTTTTGCTTGAAAGACTGAAGGAAAAAAATGTGGAAAATTCTCCATTTTCAACAAAATTTTAATTTCATTCCTAGTTTTTCACTTCTTGTTTAGTTTTCTCCTCAAAAACCCAAAAAACCCCCAATTTCCAACAAAATTTTTCATTTTATTCCTAATTTTTGGGTTTTTCCTTTTAAATTTTCCCCTCTTCAAGCCCCAAAACTAAAAACAGGAAAAAAAAAATCACAATTTCCATCAAAACCTTCATTTTATTCACAATTTTTTTCGTTTTTGGGTCGCGTTTCTTTTTCTCTTCCAAAAACCCACCCAAAAACCAGGTTTTTTCCCCCAAAACCCAACAACCCCCATTTTTTTTTTCCTCCCCACCCCCCGGCGGCGCCGAACGGGCCGAAAACGGGACAATTTTTCCACCATTTTCCCTTTTTTTCCCATTTTCCTCGTTTTTGGACTTCCGATCGCCCAATTTCGCCGTTTCTTCGCCGCGGGCCTAATCCGGGCCCCGTTTTGAGGGAAAAAACTCTGAATTTCAATAACAGGAAGCGGCCAAGTCGGAGAGGACCAATGAGACGTTGACGGCGGTGGCTTTACCGGAAGCTTTGTCCACGGATTTCTGGGTAACCTGGAGCGGGATTTCCTCATGGCCGACGACGCAGGTGAAGACGTTGCCCTCTTCCCACTCTTCCTTGGGGACCTTGAAGGCGCTGAAGGCGCTGAAGGAGGCGGCTCGGCCGCCCTCGGCCAATGGGGGGGTGGTGACGTAAGAGCCCTCGGGGATGACGTCACCGTTGCGCAGCCAACGGACGAAGAAGTCGGGGGGGTTGAAGCCGGAAATGAGGCAGAGGAGGGTCCCAACTTCCTGCGCCGACAGCTCCTCGGGGGAAGGGGGGAGGAGGAAGACGGACGGGGCCTTCGCGTCGCGGCCTGAGGGGGGAAAAACAACAAAAAAAATCATAAAAAAGCAAAAAAAAAGCAAAAAAAATGGAGGTCGGAAAGGCCGAAAACGCGCGGAGGGGGAAAAAGAAAAATGGCGGAATTTGGTGGCGTTCCGTGTGCAAAAAGGGCGGGAAGATCCCCCCGGGGAGGTTGGGTTGGGATTGGGGTGTTTTGGGCAAAAAAAAATGGAGAAAGTTGAAGGAATTTTGGCGGGAAATCGAGGAAATGGAAGCGGGGAAACGGCAGCCATTTTGGAGGTAAGTTTGTGGTGATTTTGAGGTAATTTTTGGGGGGAATTTTGCCCTTTTTTACCCTAAAAGTTTTAAAAGTGAAATTTGATTGGATTTCACTCTTTTTGACAAAAAAAATTCATAAAATTTCGGCTTTTTTGGCCCAAAATGGAGGAAAATCAAAGCAGGGAAATTTCAGCCATTTTTGACCCAAATTTGAGGCAATTTTGAGGTAATTTTTTGCTGGAATTTTGCCCGTTTTTACCCTAAAACTTTCAAAGATTTAATTTGATTGGATTTCACTCTTTTTGGCAAAAAAAATTCATAAAATTTCGGCTTTTTTGGCCCAAAATGGAGAAAAATCAAAGCAGGGAAATTTCAGCCATTTTTGACCCAAATTTGAGGCGATTTTGAGGTAATTTTTTGTGGGAATTTTACCCATTTTTACCCTAAAACTTTTAAAAGTGAAATTTGATTGGATTTTGCTCTTTTTAGCAAAAAAAATTCATAAAATTTCGGCTTTTTTGGCCCAAAATGGAGGAAAATCAAAGCAGGGAAATTTCAACCGTTTTTGACCCAAATTTGAGGCGATTTTGGGGTAATTTTTACCCGTTTTTACTCTAAAAATTGCCAAAAATAATTTTCACTCTTTTTGGCAAAAAAAATTAACTGAAATTCAGCTTTTTTGACCCAAAAATTAACTCAATGGATTGCGGCCATTTTCGACCATTTTTTCACCCAAACCCAACTTTTCCCGCCCAAAACTCCACCCCCAAAACCCCTCCCATTTTGTCCCAAACCCCTCCCACTCCCCCCAAACCCAAAACTCCCGATTTCCGCCGTTTTTCCCCCAAATCCCCAATCGCTTCCATTTTGCCCATTTTCACCCCGATTTCCCCCAAATTTGATGTAAATTAGATGCAAATTAACGCTAATTTAGGCCCCGCCCACCCCCCCGCCATTTCCTCACCCGTCGTCCTCTGCAGCTTGGCCTCGGTGGGGAAGAGGAGCTCGGGGTGGGTGACCTTGCAGGTGTAGGCCTCGCCCTTCTCCCATTGGTCGGCGCAGACGCTGGCCACGCCCTCCACCGTGTAGAGCCCGTTGGATTGGAGGACTTGAGGGGTGGTCTTGGTGGGCAGCTCCTCCCCGTCCTCCCCCCGCCAGGAGATGCCCAACCCCTCGACGCCGGGGAGGTTGGAGACCTGGCACCTCAGGTTGGCCGCTTTGCTCTCGAAGATCTCGGCGAAGGGCGGGGCCAAAACCTTCACCGTGATCTCACCCGGGACCGCAACGACTGCCAGGAGGGTTGGGGGGGGTGAGGGAACCTCCGGAACAACCTTCCCTCCCATTGGCCTGCACTTCCGACCCATCGTGGTTGACCCCCAAGCCATCGTTCAGCCACTGGTTGACCTCCAACCCAACGTGGTTGACCTCCAGCCCATCCCAGTTGAGTTCCAACCCGTCCCAGTTGACCTCCAGCTCATCTTGGTTGACCTCCAACCAATCCCAGTTGACCTCCAACCCAATGTGGTTGGCCTCCAACCCATCCCCTTGACCTCTAATCCATCCCAGTTGACTTTCTCCCCATCCCAGTTGACTTCCAGCTCATCATGGTTGACGCCCAACCCGTTATTCAGCCACTGGTTGACCTCCAACTCATCTTGGTTGACCTCCAGCCCATCCCAGTTGAGTTCCAACCATCCCAGTTGACCTCCAGCTCATCTTGGTTGACCTCCAACCCATCCCAGTTGACCTCTAACCCATCGTTGTTGACCTCCAACCCTCTTGGAAGGTCTCCCCCAGCTCCTGGTTGACCTCCAACCCATCCCAGTTGAGTTCTAACCATCCCAGTTGACCTCCAACCCATCCCAGTTGACCTCCAACCCATCCCAGTTGAGTTCCACCTCATCGTGGTTGACCCCCAACCCGTCGTTCAGCCCCTGCTTGACCTCCAACCCATCCCAGTTGACCTCCAACCAATCCCAGTTGACCTCCAACCCTCTTGGAAGACCTCCCAGCCCCCTCCCCCTTGTCTCCTACTCACCATCACACTCGATGGCCTTGCTGGTGTTGCCCACTTCCTCCTCCACCTGGCAGGTGTAAACGTTCCCAGCTTCCCACTCGGCTTTGGTCACCACGAGTTGGCTCTCAGTGATCCCAGAAGGCTCCTGGTTGGCCAGGAGGAGTTTTTGGGTGACGAAACCTTCCCTGAGGACCTCCCCGTTCTTCAGCCAGAGGGGGTTGACGGGGGAGGTGGCGGGATGGCGGATGCGGCAGAGGATGCTGGAGTTGAGGTAGGGGCCCTGGAACTCCTCGGCCGAGGGCGGGTGGAGGGAGAGCACGGGGTCTGGGGGGGTGTTGTTACCTGAGGAGATGGAAGGTGAGGGGTGAGGTGGGTGTGGGGGGGGAGGAGATCAAGATGGAGGAAGAAGGTGGAGGGAAAGCAAGATGGAGGAGCAGGAAGAGGGAGGATGAGAAAGGGAGAAAAACCAAGATGGAGGAGCAGGAAGATGGAGGAGGAGCAAGATGGAGGAAGGAGGTGGAGGGAAAGCAAGATGGAGGAGGAGGAAGAGGGAGGAAGAGAAAGAGGGAGAAAAACCAAGATGGAGGAGCAGGAAGATGGAGGAGGAGCAAGATGGAGGAAGGAGGTGGAGGGAAAGCAAGATGGAGGAGCAGGAAGAGGGAGGAAGACAAAGAGGGAGGAGAAGGAAGATGGACGGAAACCAAGATGGAGGAATGGGACGATGAAGGAGCAGGAAGGTGGAGGGAAAACAAGATGGAGGAAGAAGATGGAAGAGAAGGAAGAAAACGAGAAAAAACCAAGATGGAGGAGCAGGAAGATGGAGGAGAAGAAAGAGGGAAAACAAGATGGAGGAGCTTGAAGATGGAGGAAAAAGATGGAGGAAGGTGGAGGCTGAGGAGGGGGAAGGGAAAGGGGAAGCAAGATGGAAGAACAGGAAGATGGAGGAGGAGCAAGATGGAGGGAAAGCAAGATGGAGGAACAGGAAGTGGAAGGAACAAGATGGAGGGAAAGCAAGATGGAGGAACAGGAAGTGGAAGGAACAAGATGGAGGAATAGGAAGATGGAGGGACAGGAAGGTGGAGGAGCAGGAAGATGGAGGAACAAGATGGAGGCCAACCAAGATGGAGGCCAACCAAGATGGAGGAGCAGGAAGGTGGAGGAAAACCAAGATGGCGGAAAATCAAGATGGCGGCGGGGGGGGGAGGGGCCACTTACAGGGGTGGTTGAAGGTGACTTCCTGGGTGGAGCCGCCATGTTGGGCCCGGCAGTAGAAGGGTCCTTGGCTCCGCCCCTCGGTCTCCCTGAGGACCAATTGCGTGGTGGCCACGAAGCCGCCGGTGGTGGCCAAGGCGGCAACGGAGGGGAAGGTGGTGACGCCATCTTGGCGGCCATCTTGGAGGCCGTCCCGCCAGGAGAAGGTGAGGCCATCTGGGAGGAAGCTGAAGGCCAAGCAGCCAATGGAGCAGAGGTTGGGGGTGGAGCTTGGGCAGGAAGTGAGGGGGAGGAGGAGAGGGGGGTGCTGGGACTCTGGGGGGGGAGGGAAAATGGGGGAAAAAAGAGAGAAAACGGTGAAATTGGAAACAAAAACTTGAAGTTTTAACAGAAATGGGGATTTTTGAGGGAAAATGGCGGTTTCTGAGGTAAAAATCATGGATTTGGGGGAAAATGGGAGGTGGGAGAGGTTGGGGGGGGGGGGAGGGGTGAAACTGACCTAAAATTTGGGGTGAAAAGTGGAAAAATGGTGATTTTTGACCCAAAATTTGGAATTTTAACAAAAATGGTGATTTTTGAGGTAAAATGGCGGTTTCTGAGGTAAAATTTATGGGTTTTGGGGAAAATGGGAGGTGGGAGAGGTTGGGAGGTGGCTGAGGGGTGAAACTGACCCAAAATTTGGGGTGAAAAGTGGAAAATTGGTGAATTTTGACCCAAAATTTGGAATTTTAACAAAAATGGTGATTTTTGAGGGAAAATGGCGGTTTCTGAGGTAAAATTTATGGGTTTGGGGGGAAATATCGGGGATTTGGGTAAAATGGGAGGTGGGGAGAGGTTGGGGGGCTGAAAGTCACAAAAAATTTGGGGTGAAAAGCGGAAAAATGGTGAATTTGGGGGAAAAATGTGAAATTTTAATGAAAATGGTGATTTTTGAGGTAAAATGGCGGTTTCTGAGGTAAAAATAACGGATTTGGGGGGAAATGGGAGGTGGGAGAGGTTGGGGGGGGGCTGAGGGGTGGAAGTGACCCAAAATTTGGGGTGAAAAGTGGAAAATTGGTGAATTTTGACCCAAAATTTGGAATTTTAACAAAAATGGTGATTTTTGAGGTAAAATGGCGGTTTCTGAGGTAAAATTCATGGGTTTGGGGGAAAATATGGAGGATTTGGGTAAAATGGGAGGTGGGGAGAGGTTGGGGGGCTGAAAGTCACAAAAAATTTGGGGTGAAAAGCGGAAAAATGGTGAATTTGGGGGAAAAAATGGAAATTTTAATGAAAATGGTGGTTTTTGAGGTAAAATGGCGGTTTCTGAGGTAAAAATAATGGATTTGGGGGGAAATGGGAGGTGGGAGAGGTTGGGGGGGGGCTGAGGGGTGAAAGTGACCTAAAATTTGGGGTGAAAAGCGGAAAATTGGTGAATTTTGACCCAAAATTTAGAATTTTAACAAAAATGGTGATTTTTGAGGTAAAATGGCGGTTTCTGAGGTAAAATGGCGACTTTTGAGGTAAAAATGACCATTTTTGGAGGTAAAGAGGGTGGGGAGCAACGTTTTGGGGGAAATCCCCCAGGTTTTGGGTCAAACGCCGCCATTTTGAGCCCAAACGCCGCCATTTTGTGCCCTCCCCTCCTCCCCGACCCAATCCATGGGCCCAGTAGCACCAGTACCAGACCAGTACGAGCTGCCCCATACTGGGATGGTCTCAGCACCCCCAGCTACTCCCTATACCAGTATAAAGCAGTCTAAACCAGTATGAACTAGTAAAGCCAGTCTAAACCAGTAAAACCAGTCTAAACCAGTATCCCAGTAGCACCAGTACCAGACCAGTACAAGCTGCCCCATACTGGGATGGTCCCAGCACCCCCAGCTGCTCCCTATACCAATATAAACCAGTCTAAACCAGTCTAAACCAGTATGAACCAGTATAAACCAGTCTAAACCAGTCTAAACCAGTAAAACCAGTCTAAACCAGTCTAAACCAGTATCCCAGTAGCACCAGTACCAGACCAGTATGAGCTGCCCCATACTGGGATGCTCCCAGCACCCCCAGCTACTCCCTATACCAGTATAAACCAGTCTAAACCAGTATGAACTAGTAAAGCCAGTCTAAACCAGTAAAACCAGTCTAAACCAGTATCCCAGTAGCACCAGTACCAGACCAGTACGAGCTGCCCCATACTGGGATGGTCCCAGCACCCCCAGCTGCTCCCTATACCAATATAAACCAGTCTAAACCAGTATGAACCAGTATAAACCAGTAAAAACCAGTCTAAACCAGTCTAAACCAGTAAAACCAGTCTAAACCAGTCTAAACCAGTATCCCAGTAGCACCAGTACCAGACCAGTATGAGCTGCCCCATACTGGGATGCTCCCAGCACCCCCAGCTACTCCCTATACCAGTATAAAGCAGTCTAAACCAGTATGAACCAGTAAAACCAGTACAAACCAGTATAAACCAGTATCCCAGTAGCACCAGTACCAGACCAGTAGGAGCTGCCCCATACTGGGATGCTCCCAGCACCCCCAGCTGCTCCCTATACCAGTATAAACCAGTATGAACCAGTAAAACCAGTCTAAAGCAATCTAAACCAGTACAAACCAGTATAAACCAGTACGGCCCAAGGAGCCCAATGAAAGCCCGGCAGGCCCTTGATTAGGGCGCTGATAATGAGGGTAATTAACGCTAATTATTAGGGTTATTAGCGCTAATTATTAGGGCAATTAAAGGCGGTAATTAGGGCTAATAATGAAGGAAATTAACGCTCGTAATTAACGCTAATAATTAGGGCTATTAGCGCTGATAATTAAGGCACTGAAGACTGCTAATTAACGCTAATAACGAAGGCAATTAACGCTAATAATTAGGGGTAATATCGCTAAGAATTAAGGCAATTAACACCCGTAATTAACGCTAATAATTAAGGCAGTTAACACTCGTAATTAACGCTAATAAGGAAGGCAATTAACACTGCTAATTAGGGTTATTAACGCTAATTATTAGGGCTAATAGCACCAAAAAAATCGGCAATTAACTCTCATAATTAACGCTAATAATTAAGGCAATTAACACCCGTAATTAAGGCTAATAATTAGGGCTAATACCGTCAATAATTAAGGCATTTAACACTCCTAATTAACGCTAATAAAGAAGTTAATTAACACTAATAATTAGGGCTAATACCGCTAATAATGAAGGCAATAAACGCCCCTAATTAACGCTAGTAATGAAGGCAATTAACCCCCCAAATTAAAGGCTAATAAGTAAGGCAATTAACACTGATAATCCGGGTTATTAACGCTAATTATTAGGGCTAATAGCACCAAAAAAATGGGCAATTAACTCTCGTAATTAACGCTAATAATTAAGGCAATTAACACCCGTAATTAAGGCTAATAATTAGGGCTAATAGCGCCAAAAAAAAAGCAATTAACACCCATAATTAACACTAATAATTAGGGCTAATAACGCTAATAATGAAGGCCATTAACCCCCCAAATTAAAGGCTAATAAGTAAGGCAATTAACACTGATAATCCGGGTTATTAACGCTAATTATTAGGGCTAATAGCACCAAAACAACCGGCAATTAACACCCATAATTAACGCTAATAATGAAGGCAAGTAACACTCCTAATCAACGCTAAGAAGGAAGGTAGTTAACACTAATAATTAGGGCTAATAGCGCTAATAATGAAGGCAATTAAATTGAGATTAAATTTTTGGAAATTTTAAATTTCAAATTTAGGAAATTTCTCAAATTAAATTTCAAATTTTAATTAAATTTTTTTACTTTTAAAACACCAAAAATTTCTGAAATTCAATTCTGAATTTAAGAAATTTCTTGAAATTTAAAACACAAAAATTTTAATAAATTAAATTTCAAATTTAATTTCAATTTAAAATTTTTATTTCACTTTAGGACAAAAAAATTTCCTAAATCTAAATTTAAAATTTTAGAAATTTCTTTAAAATGCAAAAATTTTATGCAATTAAATTTCAAATTTAAATTAAATTTTTCAAATTGTGATTTTAGAACACAAAACATTTAAATTCAAATTTAAAATTTTAGAAATTTCTTGAAATTTAGAATGGAGGAAATTTCTCAAATCAAATTTCAAATTTAAATTAGATTTAATTTACTCTTAAAACACAAAAAATTTCTTAAATGAAATTCCGAATTTAAGAAATTTCTTGAAATTTAGAATGCAAAAATTTTCTTAAATCAAATTTAAAATTTAAATTAAATTTTTCAAATTTTGATTTTAATTAATTAAATTAATTTTAAATTTTATTAATTTAAATTTAAATTAATTAATTTTAATTAAAATTTTCAATTAAATTTAAATTTAAAATTTTAGAAATTTCTTGAAATTTAGAATGGAGGAAATGTATCAAATTAAATTTCAAATTTAAATTAAATTTTATGTCATTTTAGAACACAAAAATTTCTTAAATTCCGAATTTAAATTTAAATTTAAAAATTAAATTAAAAATTAAAAAAAATCAATTAAATTTTAATTTTTTATTTGATTTTAGAACAAAAATTTCTTCAATTTAGAATTTAAGGAATTTCTTTAAATTTAAAATGCAGGAAATTGATCAATTTAAATTTTAATTTCAATTTTATTTCATTTTAGAACAGAAAATGTTCTGAAATTCAGAATTTAGGAAATTTATTTAAATTTAGAATTCAGGAAATTTCTTAAATTTTCAATTGAAATCAAATTTAAAATTTTCATTTTAGGCAGAAAAATTTGATTCAATTCAATTCCAAATTGAAGAAATTCCTTTCAATTTAGAATTCAGGAAATGTATCAATTGAAATTCAAATTGAAATTTTTATTTGGTTTTAGAACGCAAAAAATTAAATTTCAATTTTAGACATTTCTTGAAATTTAGAATTCAGGAAATTGATGAAATTAAATTTTAAATTTAATTTAAATTTCAATTTTTAATTCATTTTAGAGCACAAATTATTAAATTTCAATTTAAAATTTTAAAAATTTCTAGAATTAAATTTCTAAATTTCATTTTAAAATTTAAAGACATTTAAAATTAAAGAAATTTTCACTTAAAAAAAAAAGAAATTGGGAAAAAAAAGCCCCCAAAACCCCAACTTCTCCTTTTTTGTTGTTTTCGAAACTAAATCTGAGTTATTTTGGGTGAAAAGCCCCACCTGGCACCCGCCGCCATCTTGGCTGTGAAAAAACCTCCATTTTGTCCCAAAAGTGAAGGTTGAATTTTATTTGGTTTGGGGTTTTGTAGGAAAAAGGGAATTTGGGGATTTTTGGGGGGTTTTAGGAATTTGGAGGGGAATTAAATTGGAAATTTGAGTTGAGAAGGGAAATTAAATTTCAAATGAAATTCAAAATTGAAATTAAAAATTAAAATTAAAGAATAAAATTAAACTGAAAATTAAATTAGAAATTAAAATTAAATTGAAAGTAGGAATTAAATTAAAAATTAAAAGAGGAAAATTGAATGAAAAATTAAATTGAAAATGAAAATTAAAAATTAAAATGAAATTAAAAGTAGAAAATAAAAATGAAATTAAAAGAAGAAAATTAAAAGTTAAATTAAAATTTAAGAGGAAAATTAAATTAAAAATTAAATTGATAGAAGAAAATTAAATTGAAATTAAATTTAAATTTAAAATTAAATTAAAAGTTAAAGTTAAAAGAGGAAATGAAATCAAAATGAAATTTAAAGATCAAAATTAAATTGAAATCGAAAACAGAAAATTAATTTGAAAATGAAATTTAAAATTAAATTAAAAGAAGAAAATTAAATGAAAAATTAAATGGAAAATTAAAATTAAAAATTAAGATGAAATTAAAAGAGAAAATGAAATTAAAAATGAAATTAAAAGGGGAAAATGAAATTAAAAGTTAAATTAAAAGAGGAAAATTAAATTGAAATTAAATTAAAAATTAAAAATAAATTTAAAAATAAAATTAAAAGGAAAAAGAAATTTAAAGTGAAATTTAAAATGAAATTATAAATTTAATTTAAAGATCAAAATTAAATTGAAAACGAAAGCAGAAAATTAATTTGAAAATGAAATTTAAAATTAAATTCAAAGATGAAAATTAAATGAAAAATGAATTTAAAAATTAAAATTAAAAATTAAAACGAAATTAAAAGAAAAAATGAAATTAAAAATGAAATTAAAGGAATTTAAAGGAAATTTAAAAAGAGTTTTTACAAATTAAAAGAATTAAAAATTCAAATTAAAGAAAAAAAAGGAGAAAAAATTTTGAAATCAAGGAAATAAAATTGAAATTAAAGGAATTTGAAATAAAAACAGAATAAAAATCAAATTAAAAGGAAAATCAAATTAAAATTAAAATAAAATAAAATTATAAAATCAAAATTTTAATCAAAATTTTAATTAAAAAGAACCAAAAATTCCAGAATTTGATCATTTTTTATCATTTTTTATCCTTTTTTATCCTTTTTTTATCATTTTTATCATTTTTTATCCTTTTTTATCCTTTTTTATCATTTTTTATCATTTTTTATCATTTTTTATCCTTTTTTTATCAATTTTTCCTCAGTTTTCTGGCTTTTTATCCATTTTTAACCAATTTCCCCCTTTTTTGACATTTTCCATTTCATTTTCCATCCTTTCTTAAATTTTAATTTTGAATTTTCAGTTTTAACCTTTTTAAAATTTCATTTTTAATCCTTTTTAAACAAAAATTCATAAATTTGCCTCAAAAAACCCCAAAAAACACCAAAAAAAAGGCAAAAAATTCCATTTTTTCCCCCTATTTCCACTCACCCCCAAAACCTCCTTTTTCCCCCCAAAAAACCTCACCCAAAATCATCCTTTTTCACCCCAAATTCCCCGTTTTCACCAAAAATCATCATTTTTACCTCATTTTTACCATTTTTACCTCAAAAAGCAACAACTTTACCTCAGTTTCCCCTCAACTTGTTGAAAGACCCAAAATCCCCTTTTTTTCCACCAATTTCCTCTCAATTTCGCTCTTAAAACTCTAAATTTTCGTCAAATTGACATTTTCTCCCTAATTTTACCATTTTTGGTCATTTTTACCTCACAAAACCCCCAAAAACCACCATTTTCCCCCCAAAACGCCAAAAAACGTCATTTTCACCCCGTTTTCCCCAAAATCGACGTTTTTCACCCCGATTTTTCAGCCCTTTTGGCCCCCCAAGGCCTCCTGACCGCCCCTCCCCCACCCCCCACGTCGATTTTGGGGCAAAAAACGCCAAAATTGGTCAAAAAGGCGGCGGACTCACCGGAGGAGACGACGACCTCGACGCCGCGGCCCCAGGCGTCGATGCTACCAGGATTACCACGATGATGTCATCACCGCGCGCCGCCGCGCATAAACCACGCCCGGCCTAAATTTGGGGCTAAAAAGGCCCAAAAAGGTAAATTCTGACTAAATTTGGGTCAAAAAGGGCCAAAAAAGGTGAAATTGGCCCAAATTTGGGTTAAAAAAGGGAAATCCGGCCTAAAGTTGGGCCCAAGAAGGCCCCAAAAAGCCTAAATTTGGGTCAAAAAAGGCCCAATGTGGGAAATTTAGGCCCAAAAAGCTTAAATTTGGGTCAAAAAAGGCCCAAAGAGGTAAAACCGGCCTAAATTTAGGCCCAAAAAGCCCAAGTTTGGGTCAAAAAAGGCCCAAAAAGGTAAATCTGGCCTAAATTTAGGCCCAAAAAGCCCAAGTTTGGGTTAAAAAAGGCCCAAAAAGGTAAATCCTGACTGAATTTGGGTCCAAAAAGGCCTCAAAAAGCCCAGATTTGGGTCAAAAAAGGCCTAAAAAGGTAAAACCTGACTGAATTTAGGCCCAAAAAGGCCCTAAAAAGCTCAGGTTTGGGTCAAAAAAGGCCCAAAAAGGTAAATCTGGCCTAAATTTAGGCCCAAAAAGGCCTGAAAAAGCTCAGATTTGGGTCAAAAAAGGCCCAAAAAGGTAAAACCTGAATGAATTTAGGCCCAAAAAGGCCCTAAAAAGCTCAGGTTTGGGTCAAAAAAGGCCTAAAAACGTAAATCTGACCTAAATTTAGGCCCAAAAAGGCCTCAAAAAGCCCAGATTTGGGTCAAAAAAGGCCTAAAAAGGTAAATTCTGACTGAATTTGGGCCCAAAAAGGCCCTAAAAAGCTCAGATTTGGGTCAAAAAAGGCCCATAAAAGTAAATCCTGACTGAATTTGGGTCTAAAAAGGCCTCAAAAAGCCCAAATTTGGGTCAAAAATGGCCTAAGAAAGTAAATCCTGACTGAATTTAGGTCCAAAAAGCTCAGATTTGGGTCAAAAAAGGCCCAAAAAGGTAAATCTGGCCTAAATTTAGGCCTAAAAAGCCTCAGAAAGTCCAAATTTGGGTCAAAAAAGGCCCAAAAAGGTAAATTCTGACTGAATTTAGGCCCAAAAAGGCCTCAAAAAGCCCAGATTTGGGTTAAAAAAGGCCCAAAAAGGTAAAACCTGACTGAATTTGGGCCCAAAAAGGCCCTAAAAAGCTCAGATTTGGGTCAAAAAAGGCCCAAAAAGGTAAAACCTGACTAAAACTTGGGTCAAAAAAGGCCCAAAAAGGTAAATCCTGACTGAATTTGGGTCTAAAAAGGCCCAAAAAGGTAAATCCGGCCTAAATTTAGGCCCAAAAAGGCCCCAAAAGGCCCAAATTTGGGTCAAAAAAGGCCTAAAAAGGTAAATCCTGACTGAGTTTGGGTCCAAAAAGCTCAGATTTGGGTCAAAAAAGGCCCAAAAAGGTAAAACCTGACTGAATTTGGGTCCAAAAAGCTCAGATTTGGGTCAAAAAAGGCCCAAAAAGGTAAATCCTGAGTGAATTTAGGCCCAAAAAGGCCCTAAAAAGCCCAGATTTGGGTCAAAAAAGGCCCAAAAAGGTAAATTCTGACTGAATTTAGGCCCAAAAAGGCCTCAAAAAGCCCAGATTTGGGTTAAAAAAGGCCTAAAAAGGTAAATCCTGACTGAGTTTGGGTCCAAAAAGCTCAGATTTGGGTCAAAAAAGGCCCAAAAAGGTAAATTCTGACTGAATTTAGGCCCAAAAAGGCCTCAAAAAGCCCAGATTTGGGTTAAAAAAGGCCCAAAAAGGTAAATTCTGACTGAATTTAGGCCCAAAAAGGCCTCAAAAAGCCCAGATTTGGGTTAAAAAAGGCCTAAAAAGGTAAATCCTGACTGAGTTTGGGTCCAGAAATCTCAGATTTGGGTCAAAAAAGGCCCAAAAAGGTAAATCCTGACTGAATTTAGGCCCAAAAAGGCCTCAAAAAGCCCAGATTTGGGTCAAAAAAGGCCCAAAAAGGTAAAACCTGACTGAATTTGGGTCCAAAAATCTCAGATTTGGGTTAAAAAAGGCCCAAAAAGGTAAAACCTGAATGAATTTGGGTCCAAAAAGGCCTCAAAAAGCCCAGATTTGGGTCAAAAAAGGCCTAAAAAGGTAAATCTGGCCTAAATTTAGGCCCAAAAAGGCCTCAAAAAGCCCAGATTTGGGTTAAAAAAGGCCTAAAAAGGTAAATCCTGACTGAGTTTGGGTCCAAAAAGCTCAGATTTGGGTCAAAAAAGGCCCAAAAAAGTAAATCCTGACTGAATTTGGGTCCAAAAAGGCCCTAAAAAGCTCAGATTTGGGTCAAAAAGGCCCAAAAAGGTAAATCTGGCCTAAATTTAGGCCCAAAAAGGCCTCAAAAAGCCCAGATTTGGGTTAAAAAAGGCCTAAAAAGGTAAATCCTGACTGAGTTTGGGTCCAAAAAGCTCAGATTTGGGTCAAAAAGGCCCAAAAAAGTAAATTCTGACTGAATTTGGGCCCAAAAAGGCCCCAAAAGGCTCAAATTTGGTCAAAATAAGGCGCAAAAAGGTAAATCCTGACTGAATTTGGGTCCAAAAAGGCCTCAAAAAGCCCAGATTTGGGTTAAAAAAGGCCTAAAAAGGTAAAACCTGACTGAACTTGGGCCCAAAAAGGCCTCAAAAAGCCCAGATTTGGGTTAAAAAAGGCCCAAAAAGGTAAATCCTGACTGAATTTGGGTCGAAAAAGGCCCAAAAAGGTAAATCTGGCCTAAATTTAGGCCCAAAAAGGCCCCAAAAGGCCCAAATTTGGGTCAAAAAAGGCCCAAAGCGATAAAAAAACCCCAAATTTGAGTCCAAAAATGCCCAGATTTGGGCAAAGAGTCCAAACCTCTTCAGTTTTGGGTGCAAAGTGGCACGAAACGGTCAAATCCCCTCTGGTTTTGCTGCGAAAAGGAAGGAAAAAGGTGAAAGGCGGGGGAGGGCCCAAAAAAAGTCAAGTTTTGGGGAAGTGGCCCAAAAAAGGGGAAGTTTGGCCCCAAAACGTTTTTGTCGGGGCCTCCGTCGCCGTGAGCAGCAGCACCCCAAGCACCCCAAGCACCCACGGTGACACAAAACGGGACAAAAAGCCCCAAAAAAAGCGGAAGTGGCGGGAAAAGGCAATTTTGCCCAAAACTGGTCAAATTCAGCCCAAATCGGGGCAGTTTTTTTTTTTTTGGGGTGGAATTGCTCAAAATGGGGCAAAAATTGATAAGTTTTGGGGGGGTTTGAGGTGCTCTGGGATTGGGTGGGGGAGGAATGGGTGAAAAAACGTGGATTTGGGTCAAAAAAGGGAAAAACTGAGCAATTTGGGTCAAAAAAGGCCCAAAGAGGTAAAATCCACCCAGGTTTGGGTTCATGGGTGCCATGCAAGGAGCTTGGGTGCCTCTTGAAGGGCCTTGGGTGCCTCTTGGGTGCCCCTTGACCCTTCTTGGGTGCCTCTTGGTTCTTAGGTGCTTCTTGAACCTTCTTGGGTGCCTCTTGGGTGCCCCTTGACCCTCTTGGGTGCCCCTTGGTTCTTGGGTGCCTCTTGGATGACTCTTGAACCTCCTTGGGTGCCTCTTGAAGGCCTCTTGGGTGCCTCATGGAGGTTCTTGGGTGCCCCTTGGTTCTTGGGTGCCCCTTGAACCTCCTTGGGTGCCTCTTGAACCTTCTTGGGTGCCTCTTGAAGGCCTCTTGGGTGCCCCATGGAGGTTCTTGGGTGCCTCTTCTAGGTGTTTGGGTGCCTCTTGGGTGCCTCTTGAACCTCCTTGGGTGCCCCATGGAGGTTCTTGGGTGTCTCTTGGTTCTTGGGTGCCTCTTGGGTGCCTCTTGACCCTTCTTGGGTGCCTTTTGAAGGCCTCTTGGGTGCCTCTTGGTTCTTGGGTGCCTCTTGGGTGCCTCTTGGTTCTTGGGTGCCACTTGGATGACTCTTGAACCTCCTTGGGTGCCTCTTGAAGGCCTCTTGGGTGCCCCATGGAGGTTCTTGGGTGCCTCTTGGTTCTTGGGTTCCTCTTGAAGGCCTCTTGGGTGCCCCTTGGTCCTTGGGTGCCTCTTGGGTGCCTCTTGAAGGTTCTTGGGTGCCCCATGAAGGTTCTTGAACCTTCTTGGGTGCCTCTTGAAGGCCTCTTGGGTGCCTCTTGCTTCTTGGGTGCCTCTTGCTTCTTGGGTGCCTCTTGGGTGCCCCTTGAACCTTCTTGGGTGCCTCTTGAAGCTTCTTGGGTGCCTCTTGTAGGTCCTTGGGTGCCTCTTGACCTTCTTGGGTGCCTCTTGGGTGCCTCTTGGGTGCCTCTTGGTCCTTGGGTGCCTCTTGGGTGCCCCTTGACCCTCTTGGGTGCCTCTTGAAGGCCTCTTGGGTGCCTCTTGGTTCTTGGGTTCCTCTTGAAGGTTTTTGGGTGCCTCTTGGGTGCCTCTTGACCCTTCTTGGGTGCCCCTTGAACCATCTTGGGTGCCTCTTGGCTGCCACTTGGTTCTTGGGTGCCTCTTGAAGGCCTTTTGGGTGCTCCTTGGTCCTTGGGTGACCCTTGGGTGCCCCTTGAGCCTCCTTGGGTGCCTCTTGAAGGCCTCTTGGGTGCCCCATGGAGGTTCTTGGGTGCCTCTTCTAGGTTTTTGGGTGCCTCTTGGGTGCCCCTTGAACCTCCTTGGGTGCCTCTCGGTTCTTGGGTGCCCCCTGGGTGCCTCTTGAAGGCTCTTGGGTGCCTCTTAGGTGCCTCTTGAACCTTCTTGGGTGCCTCTTGAAGGCCTCTTGGGTGCCCCATGGAGGTTCTTGGGTGCCTCTTGGTTCTTGGGTTCCTCCTGGGTGCCTCTTGAAGGTTCTTGGGTGCCCCATGAAGGTTCTTGAACCCCCTTGGGTGCCTCTTGGTTCTTGGGTGCCCCCTGGGTGCCCCTTGACCCTTCTTGGGTGCCCCATGGGGGGTCTTGGGTGCCTCTTGGGTGCCCCTTGAACCTCCTTGGGTGCCTCTTGGGTGCCTCTTGGGTGCCTCTTGGTTCTTGGGTGCCACTTGGATGACTCTTGAACCTCCTTGGGTGCCGCTTGAAGGCCTCTTGGGTGCCTCTTGGTCCTTGGGTGCCTCTTGGGTGCCCCTTGACCCTTCTTGGGTGCCCCATGTAGGTTCTTGGGTGCCTCTTGAAGGCCTCTTGGGTGCCCCTTGGTTCTTGGGTGCCACTTGGATGACTCTTGAACCTCCTTGGGTGCCTCTTGAAGGCCTCTTGGGTGCCCCTTGGTTCTTGGGTGCCTCTTGGGTGCTTCTTGAACCTTCTTGGGTGCCCCATGTAGGTTCTTGGGTGCCTCTTGAAGGCCTCTTGGGTGCCTCTTGGTTCTTGGGTGCCTCTTGAAGGCCTCTTGGGTGCCCCATGGAGGTTCTTGGGTGCCTCTTGGGTGCCCCTTGAACCTCCTTGGGTGCCTCTCGGTTCTTGGGTGCCCCCTGGGTGCCTCTTGAAGGTTCTTGGGTGCCCCATGAAGGTTCTTGAACCTTCTTGGGTGCCTCTTGAAGGCCTCTTGGGTGCCCCTAGGTTCTTGGGTGCCTCTTAGGTGCTTCTTGAACCTTCTTGCGTGCCTCTTGAAGGCCTCTTGAGCCTTCTTGAAGCTTCTTGGGTGCCCCTTGAAGGCCTCTTGGGTGCCCCATGGAGGTTCTTGGGTGCCTCTTGAAGGTTTTTGGGTGCCTCTTAGGTGCCTCTTGGTCCTTGGGTGCCTCCTGAACTTCATTGGGTGCCTCTTGAAGGCCTCTTGAACCTTCTTGGATCTTCTTGGGTGCCTCTTGAACCTTCTTGGGTGCCTCTTGAAGGCCTCTTGGGTGCCCCTTGCTTCTTGGGTGCCCCTTGGGTGCCTCTTGCTCCTTGGCTTCCCATCCAAGGCCTCTTGGGTGCCCCTTGCTTCTCGCGTTCCTCTTGGTTGCCCCTTCCGCCATCTTTAGGCCTCTTCCTCCCAGGGCCACGCCCACCCCCAGGTGTCCCTGGCGTCTCCACCGTCACCCAAGTGGTGAAGAGGAAACCCCACCCCCACCCCCACCCCCACCCCAACCCCCACCCATTTTTTTTTCTTCCTTTTTGGTTATTTTCCCTTTTTGCCCGGCCTCCCCGCGGGGCCTTCCCCGCCGTGTCCACCATCTTTGGCGCAGTAGTAGGTGGCGGTGTCCTCAGCCCTCAGGTCGTCCAATCGCATCCTGGCGGCGCCCCGGGACCCCTCTCTGAAAATGGCGACGCGGGGCCTCAGCGCCGGGGCGGTGGCGGCCATCTTGCCGAAGCCCCCCACCCACTCCAAGCCTTTGCCGGGGCGTTGACGCACCCACAAGATGGCGGCGGCCTCGCCCGAGGCCTTGCAGAGGAGACTCAAGGACCCCCCGGGGGCGCTGAGGCCGCCGCCGGACTCCGCCAGCTCCACGGCCGCCATCTTGCCTGCGGAGAGAAGAGGGAGGAGAAGGTTGAGCGGCGGCGGCGGAACCCCCATTTCGGGCCCGCCCGCCCCCTGAGGTAATCGGGGACCCACCTGGCACGGCGGCCATGATGAGGAGGAGGAGGAAGGAGAAGGAGGAGGTGGCGGCCATCTTGGGGATGCCGAGGTTGGTGGCTCCATGGTGGGAGCGCCGGGGGATTTAAAGGAGGGGGTGATTTGCATGCGATTTGCATAGGCCACGCCCCCCTCCTGGCTCGTTGAGGTGTTTCCTGACGGCCATGTTGAGGGGGGAGGGGATGGGGTTAATTAGTTAATGGTGGTGGATTAATGGGGATTAGTTGTTTGTTTGGGTGTGTTAATGAGTTTGATTGGTTAATTAATTAATTATGGGTTAATTGAGATTAATTAATTGGGATTGTTGGGTTGCTTTAGGATTAGGGAGTGTGATTAATTAATTAATTAGCTGGAATGAATTAATGGACTCAGTGGGAATGGATTAATTGATGGTTTTAATTAACTGGAATGGAATAAACCTTGATTTCCTTATTGCTTAATTAATGAGTTTAATTAACTGGCGTTAATTATGGAGTAAACATTTTAATTACTGAGGAATTATTTGTTTAATTTCTTATCAATCAATTAAGTGAGTTAATGGATGGGAATTAATTAATTGGTTCTCAGTTATTGACGAAGGTGTTTAATGACTTAATTATTAATTATCGATTAATTAGTGAATGAATTTGAGGCCGGGAGGGAGCTGGTAATTGGTGGAACTGTGATTAATTAATTGGAAGAATTAATTGCATTCCCTCGGGGGAATTAATCCCAGATCTGAATTAATTAATTAATTAACATCAATAATCACTGCTGTGCAATTAATTAACTGAATTAATCGAGATAATCCCCAATCCAATTAATTAATTGCCATTATCAAGGTCATGAAATAAATTAAGGGAATTAATCAGCGATGTTAATAAAGCAATTAATTAGCGAATTAATAAGGGAATTATTAATATTAATTAATTAATAATTAATATTAATTACTTGGTATTTTACTCGCTAAAAAAGAAATTAAAGACCCCCGACCCCTTAATTAAACCGAATTGTTTAATTCCTTTTAATTGCAGCCAATTAATGAGCCCTTGGCGGCTCGTTAGCGCCCTCATCGGTGACGTCATCAGCTTGGTTTTTGGGGCAGAATGCCCGGAAATGGAGGGTGCTGCCCGCCCCTCCCCCACAGCCCATTTTGGGGGAGAAAAATGGGATTTTGAGGGAAAAAAACTCCAGTTTGAGGCAAAATCTTCATTTTAAGAGGCAAAGTGTGAGAATTGGGGGAAAAAAAGGAAATTTTGAGGAAAAATGTCCAGTTTTTGATAAAAAATATTGAGGTTATGAGGTAAAGTGGGGGAATTGAGGTAAAAAACGACATTTTGAGGAAAAACACCCAGTTTTTGAGGTAAAACATTTATGTTATGAGGTAAAGTGGGGGAATTGAGGCAAAAAATGCAATTTTGAGGCAAAATGTTCGGTTTTTGAGGTAAAATATTTAAATTATGAGGTAAAGTGTGAGAACTGAGGCAAAAAAACTAAAATTTTGAGGCAAAATGTCCAGTTTTGAGGCAAAACATTGAGGTTATGAGGTAAAGTGTGAGAACTGAGGCAAAAAACGCCATTTTCAGGCAAAATCGGAGCACCTGAAGCCCAACCCCAAGATCCTGAGGCCAAACTTGAAATCTGGAGCATTCTGGGGAAAACTTGAAAACTTGGAGGCCTGGCAGAACCCAACCCAACCGCCGAGGCTTCGGTGCCGCCGCCACCGCCGCCGCTCAACCTTCTCCTCCCTCTTCTCTCCGCAGGCAAGATGGCGGCCGTGGAGCTGGCGGAGTCCGGCGGCGGCCTCAGCGCCCCCGGGGGGTCCTTGAGTCTCCTCTGCAAGGCCTCGGGCTTCACCTTCGGTGACTACGACATGATGTGGGTGCGGCAACGCCCCGGGAAGGGCCTGGAGTTCGTTGCGAGCATCAACTGGAATGGCGGCTACATCTACTACGCGCCGTCGGTCCGGGACCGCTTCACCATCTCCAGGGACAACGCCCAGAGCACGTTGAGGCTGCAGATGAACAACCTCAAGGCCGAGGACACCGCCACCTACTACTGCGCCAAAGCTGGTGATGGTTATGCTGGTGGTGCTGGTTATGGTGGCACCAGGCCCGGCCCCGGCGCGACCTCCAGCAGCGCCAAATTCCCGGTTTCGAGGCCGCGTTCGGAAAATGGAAGGTTCGGAATGGCAAAAGTTTGGGTTTTCCGGCAACGCCTCGAAATGGCAAATTGTGCCTCAGTTCCCACACTTTGCCTCATGACCTAAAGGTTTTGCCTCAAAACTGGGACATTTTGCCTCAAAATTTCAGTTTTTCCCTCAATTCTCACACATTCCCTCATAACCTCAATATTTTACCTCAAAAACTGGATATTTTACCTCAAAATTTCGTTTTTTTGCCTCAGTTCTCACACGTTCCCTCATGACCTAAATATTTTACCTCAAAAACTGGATATTTTACCTCAAAATTTCGTTTTTTTGCCTCAGTTCTCACACTTTGCCTCATAACCTCAATATTTTACCTCAAAAACTGGATATTTTACCTCAAAATTTCATTTTTAGCCTCAATTCTCACACTTTGCCTCATAACCTAAATATTTTACCTCAAAAACTGGGGATTTTGGCTCAGAATTATGGTTTTTGACTCAATTCTCACACTTTTCCTTTTAACGTAAAGATTTTACCTCAAAAACTTGGATTTCCTCTCAAAATCTCAAGTTTTGGACATTTTGAGGGGAAAATTGAAGGTTTTGACAAAAAAGTCAAGATTTTGAGGTGAAATGTGAAGGTTTTTATTCAAAACGTTTAGGTTATGAAGCAAAATGTTAGAACTGTGGCAAAATGTCCACATTTTGAGGCAAAATGTCCGGTTTTGAGGCAAAATATTGAGGTTATGAGGTAAAGTGTGAGAACTGAGGCAAAAAATGCCATTTTCAGGCAAAATCGGAGCACCTGAAGCCCAACCCCAAGATCCTGAGGCCAAACTTGAAATCTGGAGCATTCTGGGGAAAACTTGAAAACTTGGAGGCCTGGCAGAACCCAACCCAACCGCCGAGGCTTCGGTGCCGCCGCCGCCGCCGCTCAACCTTCTCCTCCCTCTTCTCTCCGCAGGCAAGATGGCGGCCGTGGAGCTGGCGGAGTCCGGCGGCGGCCTCAGCGCCCCCGGGGGGTCCTTGAGTCTCCTCTGCAAGGCCTCGGGCTTCAACTTCGGCAGCTACGGCATGATGTGGGTGCGTCAAGGCCCCGGGAAGGGCCTTGAGTGGGTTGCGGGCATCTACAGCAATGGCGGCACCAGGTACGCGCCGTCGGTCCGGGACCGCTTCACCATCTCCAGGGACAACGCCCAGAGCACGTTGAGGCTGCAGATGAACAACCTCAAGGCCGAGGACACCGCCACCTACTACTGCGCCAAAGCTGGTGGTGGTTATGCTGGTGGTGCTGGTTATGGTGGCACCAGGCCCGGCCCCGGCGCGACCTCCAGCAGCACCAAATTCCCGGTTTCGAGGCCGCGTTCGGAAAATGGAAGGTTCGGAATGGCAAAAGTTTGGGTTTTCCGGCAACGCCTCGAAATGGCAAATTGTGCCTCAGTTCCCACACTTTGCCTCATGACCTAAAGGTTTTGTGTCCAAAACTGGGACATTTTGCCTCAAAATTTCGTTTTTTTCCTCAATTCTCACACTTTGCCTCATAACCTCAATATTTTACCTCAAAACCTGGATATTTTACCTCAAAATTTCGTTTTTTGCCTCAGTTCCCACACTTTGCCTCATAACCTAAATATTTTACCTCAAAAACTGGATATTTTACCTCAAAATTTCGTTTTTTGCCTCAGTTCTCACACTTTGCCTCATGACCTAAAGGTTTTGTGTCCAAAACTGGGACATTTTGCCTCAAAATTTCGTTTTTTTCCTCAATTCTCACACTTTGCCTCATAACCTCAATATTTTACCTCAAAACCTGGATATTTTACCTCAAAATTTCGTTTTTTGCCTCAGTTCCCACACTTTGCCTCATGACCGAAATATTTTACCTCAAAAACTGGATATTTTACCTCAAAATTTCGTTTTTTGCCTCAGTTCTCACACTTTGCCTCATAACCTAAATATTTTGCCTCAAAAACTGGATATTTTACCTCAAAATTTCGTTTTTTGCCTCAGTTCTCACACTTTGCCTCATGACCTAAATATTTTACCTCAAAAACTGGATATTTTACCTCAAAATTTCGTTTTCTGCCTCAATTCTCACACTTTGCCTCATAACCTAAATATTTTACCTCAAAAACTCGGATGTTTTGGCTCAGAATTATGGTTTTTGACTCAATTCTCACACTTTTCCTTTTAACGTAAAGATTTTACCTCAGAAACTTGGATTTCCTCTCAAAATCTCAAGTTTTGAACATTTTGGGGGGAAATTTGAAGGTTTTGACAAAAAAGTCAAGATTTTGAGGTGAAATGTCAAGGTTTTTAAGCTAAACATTGAGGTTATGAGGTAAAGTGTGAGAACTGAGGCAAAATGTTCACATTTTGAGGCAAAATGTCCAGTTTTGAGGCAAAATATTGAGGTTATGAGGTAAAGCGTGAGAACTGAGGCAAAAAACGCCATTTTCAGGCAAAATCGGAGCACCTGAAGCCCAACCCCAAGATCCTGAGGCCAAACTTGAAATCTGGAGCATTCTGGGGAAAACTTGAAAACTTGGAGGCCTGGCAGAACCCAACCCAACCGCCGAGGCTTCGGTGCCGCCGCCACCGCCGCCGCTCAACCTTCTCCTCCCTCTTCTCTCCGCAGGCAAGATGGCGGCCGTGGAGCTGGCGGAGTCCGGCGGCGGCCTCAGCGCCCCCGGGGGGTCCTTGAGTCTCCTCTGCAAGGCCTCGGGCTTCAACTTCGGCAGCTACGGCATGATGTGGGTGCGCCAAGGCCCCGGGAAGGGCCTTGAGTGGGTTGCGGGCATCTACAGCAATGGCAGCACCAGGTACGCGCCGTCGGTCCGGGACCGCTTCACCATCTCCAGGGACAACGCCCAGAGCACGTTGAGGCTGCAGATGAACAACCTCAAGGCCGAGGACACCGCCACCTACTACTGCGCCAAAGCTGGTGATGGTTATGCTGGTGGTGCTGGTTATGGTGGCACCAGGCCCGGCCCCGGCGCGACCTCCAGCAGCGCCAAATTCCCGGTTTCGAGGCCGCGTTCGGAAAATGGAAGGTTCGGAATGGCAAAAGTTTGGGTTTTCCGGCAACGCCTCAAAATGGCAAATTGTGCCTCAGTTCCCACACTTTGCCTCATGACCTAAAGGTTTTGCCTCAAAACTGGGACATTTTGCCTCAAAATTTTGTTTTTTTTCCTCAGTTCTCACACGTTCCCTCATAACCTCAATATTTTACCTCAAAAACTGGATATTTTACCTCAAAATTTCGTTTTTTTCCTCAATTCTCACACTTTGCCTCATAACCTAAATATTTTACCTCAAAAACTGGATATTTTACCTCAAAATTTCGTTTTTTTCCTCAATTCTCACACTTTGCCTCATAACCTAAATATTTTACCTCAAAAACTGGATATTTTACCTCAAAATTTAGTTTTCTGCCTCAATTCTCACACTTTGCCTCGTAACCTAAATATTTTACCTCAAAAACTCGGTGTTTTGGCTCAGAATTATGGTTTTTGACTCAATTCTCACACTTTTCCTTTTAACGTAAAGATTTTACCTCAGAAACTTGGATTTCCTCTCAAAATCTCAACTTTTGGACATTTTGAGGGGAAAATTGAAGGTTTTGACAAAAAAGTCAGGATTTTGAGGTTAAATGTCAAGGTTTTTATTCAAAACGTTTAGGTTATGAAGCAAAATGTTAGAACTGTGGCAAAATGTCCACATTTTGAGGCAAAATGTCCGGTTTTGAGGCAAAATATTGAGGTTATGAGGTAAAGTGTGAGAACTGAGGCAAAAAACGCCATTTTCAGGCAAAATCGGAGCACCTGAAGCCCAACCCCAAGATCCTGAGGCCAAACTTGAAATCTGGAGCATTCTGGGGAAAACTTGAAAACTTGGAGGCCTGGCAGAAGCCAACCCAACCGCCGAGGCTTCGGTGCCGCCGCCGCTCAACCTTCTCCTCCCTCTTCTCTCCGCAGGCAAGATGGCGGCCGTGGAGCTGGCGGAGTCCGGCGGCGGCCTCAGCGCCCCCGGGGGGTCCTTGAGTCTCCTCTGCAAGGCCTCGGGCTTCAACTTCGGCAGCTACGGCATGATGTGGGCGCGGCAACGCCCCGGGAAGGGCCTGGAGTACGTCGCGGGCATCAACAGCAATGGCGGCACCTACTACGCGCCGTCGCTCCGGGACCGCTTCACCATCTCCAGGGACAACGCCCAGAGCACGGTGAGGCTGCAGATGAACAACCTCAAGGCCGAGGACACCGCCACCTACTACTGCGCCAAAGCTGGTGATGGTTATGCTGGTGGTGCTGGTTATGGTGGCACCAGGCCCGGCCCCGTCGTGACCTCCAGCAGCGCCAAATTCCCGGTTTCGAGGCCGCGTTCGGAAAATGGAAGGTTCGGAATGGCAAAAGTTTGGGTTTTCCGGCAACGCCTCGAAATGGCAAATTGTGCCTCAGTTCCCACACTTTGCCTCATGACCTAAAGGTTTTGCCTCAAAACTGGAACATTTTGCCTCAAAATTTCGTTTTTTTTCCTCAGTTCTCACACGTTCCCTCATAACCTCAATATTTTACCTCAAAAACTGGATATTTTACCTCAAAATTTCGTTTTTTTCCTCAATTCTCACACTTTGCCTCATGACCTAAATATTTTACCTCAAAAACTGGATATTTTACCTCAAAATTTCGTTTTTTTCCTCAATTCTCACACGTTCCCTCATGACCTAAATATTTTACCTCAAAAACTGGATATTTTACCTCAAAATTTCGTTTTTTTGCCTTAGTTCTCACACTTTGCCTCATAACCTAAATATTTTACCTCAAAAACTGGATATTTTACCTCAAAATTTCGTTTTTTTCCTCAATTCTCACACTTTGCCTCATAACCTAAATATTTTACCTCAAAAACTGGATATTTTACCTCAAAATTTCGTTTTTAGCCTCAATTCTCACACTTTGCCTCATAACCTAAATATTTTACCTCAAAAACTGGGGATTTTGGCTCAGAATTATGGTTTTTGGCTCAATTCTCACACTTTTCCTTTTAACGTAAAGATTTTGCCTCAGAAACTTGGATTTCCTCTCAAAATCTCAACTTTTGGACATTTTGAGGGGAAAAGTCAAGGTTTTGACAAAAAAGTCAAGATTCTGAGGTGAAATGTCAAGGTTTTTAGGCAAAACATTTAGGTTATGAAGCAAAATGTTAGAACTGTGGCAAAATGTCCACATTTTGAGGCAAAATGTCCGGTTTTGAGGCAAAATATTGAGGTTATGAGGTAAAGCGTGAGAACTGAGGCAAAAAATGAAATTTTGAGGCAAAATGTTCAGTTTTTGAGGTAAAACATTTAAATTCTGAGGTAAAGTGTGAGAAATGAGGCAAAAAAATGATATTTTGAGGTGAAATGTCCAGTTTTGAGGCAAAATATTGAGGTTATGAGGTAAAGCGTGAGAACTGAGGCAAAAAACACCATTTTCAGGCAAAATCGGAGCACCTGAAGCCCAACCCCAAGATCCTGAGGCCAAACTTGAAATCTGGAGCATTCTGGGGAAAACTTGAAAACTTGGAGGCCTGGCAGAACCCAACCCAACCGCCGAGGCTTCGGTGCCGCCGCCACCGCCGCCGCTCAACCTTCTCCTCCCTCTTCTCTCCGCAGGCAAGATGGCGGCCGTGGAGTTGGCGGAGTCCGGCGGCGGCCTCAGCGCCCCCGGGGGGTCCTTGAGTCTCCTCTGCAAGGCCTCGGGCTTCACCTTTGGTGACTACGACATGATGTGGGTGCGGCAACGCCCCGGGAAGGGCCTGGAGTTCGTCGCGAGCATCAACTGGAATGGCGGCTACATCTACTACGCGCCGTCGGTCCGGGACCGCTTCACCATCTCCAGGGACAACGCCCAGAGCACGTTGAGGCTGCAGATGAACAACCTCAAGGCCGAGGACACCGCCACCTACTACTGCGCCAAAGCTGGTGGTGGTTATGCTGGTGGTGCTGGTTATGGTGGCACCAGGCCCGGCCCCGGCGCGACCTCCAGCAGCACCAAATTCCCGGTTTCGAGGCCGCGTTCGGAAAATGGAAGGTTCGGAATGGCAAAAGTTTGGGTTTTCCGGCAACGCCTCGAAATGGCAAATTGTGCCTCAGTTCCCACACTTTGCCTCATGACCTAAAGGTTTTGCCTCAAAACTGGGACATTTTGCCTCAAAATTTCATTTTTTCCCTCAATTCTCACGCGTTCCCTCATAACCTCAATATTTTACCTCAAAAACTGGATATTTTACCTCAAAATTTCGTTTTTTGCCTCAATTCTCACACTTTGCCTCATAACGTCAATATTTCACCTCAAAAACTCCGTGTTTTGGCTCAGAATTATGTTTTTTGAATCAATTCTCACACTTTTCCTTTTAACGTAAAGATTTTACCTCAAAAACTTTGATTTCCTCTCAAAATCTCAACTTTTGGACATTTTGAGGAGAAAATTGAAGGTTTTGACAAAAAAGTCAAGATTTTGAGGTGAAATGTCAAGGTTTTTAAGCTAAACATTTAGGTTATGAAGCAAAATGTTAGAACTGAGGCAAAATGTTCACATTTTGAGGCAAAATGTCCAGTTTTGAGGCAAAATATTGAGGTTATGAGGTAAAGTGTGAGAACTGAGGCAAAAAACGCCATTTTCAGGCAAAATCCGAGCACCTGAAGCCCAACCCCAAGATCCTGAGGCCAAACTTGAAATCTGGAGCATTCTGGGGAAAACTTGGAGGCCTGGCAGAACCCAACCCAACCGCCGAGGCTTCGGTGCCGCCGCTGCCGCCGCCGCTCAACCTTCTCCTCCCTCTTCTCTCCGCAGGCAAGATGGCGGCCGTGGAGCTGGCGGAGTCCGGCGGCGGCCTCAGCGCCCCCGGGGGGTCCTTGAGTCTCCTCTGCAAGGCCTCGGGCTTCAACTTCGGTGACTACGGCATGATGTGGGCGCGGCAACGCCCCGGGAAGGGCCTGGAGTTCGTCGCGAGCATCAACAGTGGTGGCACCACCAGGTACGCGCCGTCGGTCCGGGACCGCTTCACCATCTCCAGGGACAACGCCCAGAGCACGTTGAGGCTGCAGATGAACAACCTCAAGGCCGAGGACACCGCCACCTACTACTGCGCCAAAAGTGGTGGTGGTTATGCTGGTGATGCTGGTAATGGAGGCACCAGGCCCGGCCCCGTCGCGACCTCCAGCAGCGCCAAATTCCCGGTTTCGAGGCCGCGTTCGGAAAATGGAAGGTTCGGAATGGCAAAAGTTTGGGTTTTCCGGCAACGCCTCGAAATGGCAAATTGTGCCTCAGTTCCCACACTTTGCCTCATGACCTAAAGGTTTTGCCTCAAAACTGGGACATTTTACCTCAAAATTTCGTTTTTTGCCTCAATTCTCACACTTTGCCTCATGACCTAAATATTTTACCTCAAAAACTGGATATTTTACCTCAAAATTTCGTTTTTTTGCCTCAGTTCTCACACTTTGCCTCATGACCTAAATATTTTACCTCAAAAACTGGATATTTTACCTCAAAATTTAGTTTTTTCCCTAAGTTCCCACACTTTGCCTCATAACCTAAATATTTTACCTCAAAAACTGGATATTTTACCTCAAAATTTCGTTTTCTGCCTCAATTCTCACACTTTGCCTCATAACCTAAATATTTTACCTCAAAAACTCGGATGTTTTGGCTCAGAATTATGGTTTTTGACTCAATTCTCACACTTTTCCTTTTAACGTAAAGATTTTACCTCAGAAACTTGGATTTCCTCTCAAAATCTCAAGTTTTGAACATTTTGGGGGGAAATTTGAAGGTTTTGACAAAAAAGTCAAGATTTTGAGGTGAAATGTCAAGGTTTTTAAGCTAAACATTGAGGTTATGAGGTAAAGTGTGAGAACTGAGGCAAAATGTCCACATTTTGAGGCAAAATGTCCAGTTTTGAGGCAAAACATTGAGGTTATGAGGTAAAGCGTGAGAACTGAGGCAAAAAACGCCATTTTCAGGCAAAATCGGAGCACCTGAAGCCCAACCCCAAGATCCTGAGGCCAAACTTGAAATCTGGAGCATTCTGGGGAAAACTTGAAAACTTGGAGGCCTGGCAGAACCCAACCCAACCGCCGAGGCTTCGGTGCCGCCGCCGCCGCCGCCGCTCAACCTTCTCCTCCCTCTTCTCTCCGCAGGCAAGATGGCGGCCGTGGAGCTGGCGGAGTCCGGCGGCGGCCTCAGCGCCCCCGGGGGGTCCTTGAGTCTCCTCTGCAAGGCCTCGGGCTTCACCTTCGGCAGCTACGGCATGATGTGGGCGCGGCAACGCCCCGGGAAGGGCCTGGAGTACGTCGCGGGCATCAACAGCTATGGCAGCACCTACGACGCGCCGTCGGTCCGGGGCCGCTTCACCATCTCCAGGGACAACGCCCAGAGCACGGTGAGGCTACAGATGAACAACCTCAAGGCCGAGGACACCGCCACCTACTACTGCGCCAAAAGTGGTGGTGGTTATGCTGGTGGTGCTGGTTATGGTGGCACCAGGCCCGGCCCCGGCGCGACCTCCAGCAGCGCCAAATTCCCGGTTTCGAGGCCGCGTTCGGAAAATGGAAGGTTCAGAATGGCAAAAGTTTGGGTTTCCCGGCAACGCCTCGAAATGGCAAATTGTGCCTCAGTTCCCCCACTTTGCCTCATGACCTAAAGGTTTTGTGTCCAAAACTGGGACATTTTGCCTCAAAATTTCATTTTTTTTCCTCATTTCTCACACTTTGCCTCATAACCTAAATATTTTACCTCAAAAACTGGATATTTTACCTCAAAATTTCGTTTTCTGCCTCAATTCTCACACTTTGCCTCGTAACCTAAATATTTTACCTCAAAAACTCGGTGTTTTGGCTCAGAATTATGGTTTTTGGCTCAATTCTCACACTTTTCCTTTTAACTTAAATATTTTACCTCAAAAACTTGGATTTCCTCTCAAAATCTCAAGTTTTGGACATTTTGAGGGGAAAATCCAAGGTTTTGACAAAAAAGTCAAGATTTTGAGGTGAAATGTCAAGGTTTTTAGGCAAAACGTTTAGGTTATGAAGCAAAATGTTAGAACTGTGGCAAAATGTCCACATTTTGAGGCAAAATGTCCGGTTTTGAGGCAAAATATTGAGGTTATGAGGTAAAGCGTGAGAACTGAGGCAAAAAACGCCATTTTCAGGCAAAATCGGAGCACCTGAAGCCCAACCCCAAGATCCTGAGGCCAAACTTGAAATCTGGAGCATTCTGGGGAAAACTTGAAAACTTGGAGGCCTGGCAGAACCCAACCCAACCGCCGAGGCTTCGGTGCCGCCGCCACCGCTCAACCTTCTCCTCCCTCTTCTCTCCGCAGGCAAGATGGCGGCCGTGGAGCTGGCGGAGTCCGGCGGCGGCCTCAGCGCCCCCGGGGGGTCCTTGAGTCTCCTCTGCAAGGCCTCGGGCTTCAACTTCGGCAGCTACGGCATGATGTGGGCGCGGCAACGCCCCGGGAAGGGCCTGGAGTACGTCGCGGGCATCAACAGCTATGGCAGCACCTACGACGCGCCGTCGGTCCGGGACCGCTTCACCATCTCCAGGGACAACGCCCAGAGCACGATGATGCTGCAGATGAACAACCTCAAGGCCGAGGACACCGCCACCTACTACTGCGCCAAAGCTGGTGATGGTTATGCTGGTGGTGCTGGTTATGGTGGCACCAGGCCCGGCCCCGTCGTGACCTCCAGCAGCGCCAAATTCCCGGTTTCGAGGCTGCGTTCGGAAAATGGAAGGTTCGGAATGGCAAAAGTTTGGGTTTTCCGGCAACGCCTCGAAATGGCAAATTGTGCCTCAGTTCCCACACTTTGCCTCATGACCTAAAGGTTTTGCCTCAAAACTGGGACATTTTGCCTCAAAATTTCATTTTTTCCCCTCAATTCTCACACGTTCCCTCATAACCTCAATATTTTACCTCAAAAACTGGATATTTTACCTCAAAATTTCGTTTTCTGCCTCAATTCTCACACTTTGCCTCATAACCTCAATATTTTACCTCAAAAACTGGATATTTTACCTCAAAATTTCGTTTTCTGCCTCAATTCTCACACTTTGCCTCGTAACCTCAATATTTTACCTCAAAAACTCGGTGTTTTGGCTCAGAATTATGGTTTTTGGCTCAATTCTCACACTTTTCCTTTTAACGTAAAGATTTTACCTCAAAAACTTGGATTTCCTCTCAAAATCTCAACTTTTGGACATTTTGAGGGGAAAATTCAAGGTTTTGACAAAAAAGTCAAGATTTTGAGGTGAAATGTCAAGGTTTTTAAGCTAAACATTGAGGTTATGAGGTAAAGTGTGAGAACTGAGGCAAAATGTCCACATTTTGAGGCAAAATGTCCAGTTTTGAGACAAAACATTGAGGTTATGAGGTAAAGCGTGAGAACTGAGGCAAAAAACGCCATTTTCAGGCAAAATCGGAGCACCTGAAGCCCAACCCCAAGATCCTGAGGCCAAACTTGAAATCTGGAGCATTCTGGGGAAAACTTGAAAACTTGGAGGCCTGGCAGAAACCCAACCCAACCGCCGAGGCTTCGGTGCCGCCGCCACCGCGCTCAACCTTCCTCCTCCCTCTTCTCTCCGCAGGCAAGATGGCGGCCGTGGAGCTGGCGGAGTCCGGCGGCGGCCTCAGCGCCCCCGGGGGGGTCCTTGAGTCTCCTCTGCAAGGCCTCGGGCTTCAACTTCGGTGACTACGACATGATGTGGGCGCGGCAACGCCCCGGGAAGGGCCTGGAGTTCATCGCGAGCATCAACTGGAATGGCGGCTACATCTACTACGCGCCGTCGGTCCGGGACCGCTTCACCATCTCCAGGGACAACGCCCAGAGCACGGTGAGGCTGCAGATGAACAACCTCAAGGCCGAGGACACCGCCACCTACTACTGCGCCAAAAGTGGTGGTGGTTATGCTGGTGGTGCTGGTTATGGTGGCACCAGGCCCGGCCCCGGCGCGACCTCCAGCAGCGCCAAATTCCCCGGTTTCGAGGCCGCGTTCGAAAATGGAAGGTTCGGAATGGCAAAAGTTTGGGTTTTTCCCGGCAACGCCTCGAAATGGCAAATTGTGCCTCAGTTCCCACACTTTGCCTCATGACCTAAAGGTTTTGCCTCAAAACTGGGACATTTTGCCTCAAAATTTCATTTTTTCCCTCAGTTCTCACACGTTCCCTCATAACCTCAATATTTTACCTCAAAAACTGGATATTTTACCTCAAAATTTCGTTTTTTGCCTCAGTTCTCACACTTTGCCTCATAACCTAAATATTTTACCTCAAAAACTGGATATTTTACCTCAAAATTTAGTTTTTTGCCTCAGTTCTCACACTTTGCCTCATGACTGAAATATTTTACCTCAAAAACTCGGTGTTTTGGCTCAGAATTATGGTTTTTGACTCAATTCTCACACTTTTCCTTTTAACGTAAAGATTTTACCTCAGAAACTTGGATTTCCTCTCAAAATCTCAAGTTTTGGACATTTTGAGGGGAAAATTGAAGGTTTTGACAAAAAGTCAAGATTTTGAGGTGAAATGTGAAGGTTTTAGCAAAACGTTTAGGTTATGAAGCAAATGTTAAGAACTGAGGCA
>NW_022045537.1:0-52500 GCF_003957555.1 Calypte anna | reverse complement strand
TATAGGTCAGTTGTTCTTTTTAAGTTCCATGCTAGACTTGCAGGTTTTTGTTCTGTGTTCCCCCTGGTGATATATTGTGGAGGTTGAGGGGATATTTTCTATTTTTGGACACAGAGAAGGAAAAAAAAAAAGCCCAGCAAAGCTTATGACTCAGCTGGCTGCTGGAGGCTCAGAACTCCTGGGTTAGTCTTATGTAAGAATAATAAATCATTTTTAACTCCTCATCTGGAGGTCCTGAAGCTCTGGAGCACAGGAGGGGTCTTCACCTGGTGTATGAGGAGTCTGAAACACAGAGCATTTCACACTGCTTTGTCAGAATTAATGAGAATTGAATGTATTAAAGGCAAAAATCAGTAGAAAGAAGTGGGTAGTGAGCTTGAAAGAGAGAGGAAAAAAAGGTTATTTCCTGTTTTTACAGTAGAAATTAAAAATGTGAAGCATAGATTTGCTGGGTAGATAGGATTTTAAGCTTCAGAGTTTTTATTTCAAGCATGAAGTGGTGAAGAAAAATGAGTGTAGAGCTGCAGCAGAGCTTGGCTGGGCCATGGATGTGCTGCTGCCAGCAGCCAGCTCAGCTCTCCAAGATGTGGGTTATGTATGCCTCATGCTCACTGCTTGTACAAAACTGACACACAAGTTGTGTGGATGTTTGTCTGCATTGCACAGAGCCCTACATTTTTAATGCTTTGAAAGCTTTCCCATCTTTTTTTCTGCTAGAAGTTGGTTGGTTCCAGTAATTTAAGGCTGGGCAACAAATAAGAAATGTTATTATTATATAAATAACAATATTGTCTTTCTGTAAATGTTCTGTAGGCATTTAAGAGGAGTCTTAATGTGAATACAAATCTCTGCATCCAACCAAGAGAAATATTTTGGTATTACATCTTTTAGTCAGCAGAAAACAGGGGTTTTACACAGAGAAGCCAGGCAGTGTGGAAATGCTATTTATTCACAGATGAATGCTTACAACTCTTAAACATTTGACTGAGTATCCCCAAAATGCACCAGCTGCAGATGTGCTCCCCTTGCAGCATTTGGTAGATCCCAGTTCTTAGAAGAATTCTTACTTCTAAGTCTGTTTTTATTGCTGTTCTTCAGGATGGTTTTCTATGGAAATGTATTTACCTTAAAGCTGTTTAAAGCTGGCATTCAGAAAGGTGACAGAAAGTTGCTGGTGGTGCTTGGTGAGTTGTGGGGTTTTTTTTTTAGTGGAGAATTTCCCTGTCAGTCATGGGTAATCAGGAACTGGGGCACCACTGAGTCTGAGACTGATGAATAACTTTGTAGGGTATAAATTAAAAATTGCTGTGGTATAGATATGAAAAACAAAACCACCACCACCACCAACAACAAACTTCCTGAGTCCTTGGCTAGAGCTGGCTCTCAAAATTCCCCCTTGGAAAGGAATTTTTCCTCAATAATGAATTGCACATACAGCATAATTCCTGCTGTACCCATACCTGCTGCCCCAAGCTAGCAGTAGGTGTTACAGACTGCACCAAAAAACAGATTTTCCCACAAAACATCCTTCAGGTCTTGGTGTATTTGATTTGAGATGAGCTCTGGGGAGGGGGAGAAGCTGTTTTGTTAGGCATGTGCTGGAACTCCTGCCTGGTTTTCTTTTCCTAACACACCCTGACTAAATGTACATGTTTTCAGATGGGGTATGTAAACTTTTTATACAAAATAATAATAATTACAACAATAATGATAGCAATGTCTTCCTCTCCTCGGCCTCATGTGATTATTTACCCATTTCCTGACAAGATTGGAGCATCGTGCTGGAATTAATTTATTATTATTTTTTTATTTTACTCTGAATGGCTGGAGCTGTAAACCTTGGTGTTAGGTGTTTAAGTTTTTCCTCCAGTCTGAAGCAGCTTCAGAAATGTCCTTTTTGCCACCAAAGAGAGGTTCTCATCCTGAAGGGCTGCCCTTTGCCTGGGGGAAGGTTAGGATGCCCTGTGAAAGCAGGAATCTGCAGGAATCTGCCCAAGTCAGCTTAAATTTATCAAGGACTGGATGAAGTGCAAGATTGCTGTTCTGCCCAGAGGTAAAGGAACTGAAACTTTCCAGCAATGAAGTTCTTGGCTTTTGTCTCCTGCCTCCTCCCAGCTCTGCCCTGGGATGGGGTCTGAAAACCATCTGCCTGATCAGAAAAATCCTTTAGGGTTGTTTTAATGTTTAATGAAAATCAAGTAATTTTCAAGCTTTATAAGAAAATCAAAAACTTTTCATTCCACAGTAGTTAAAAAAAAAATAAAAATGGGGAGGGGAGAGAAAGAGGGAGAGGGAGAGGGGGAGGAAAGGGAAGGAGAAAGAGGGGAAGGGAAGGGGGAAAAAGATAAGAGGAATGGAAACTTTTATTTAAGCAGGGAGAAGGAAAAAGATAAGAGATAAAAAGCAAGAAGAATTCTCAAGTTTTATTTTCTGTATTTATCAACTTTAAACAGTGTTTAAACTTTAACGTTTTGGGTTTTTTTTTTAAGGCAGTGTTACTCCAGTGCCAGTCTGAGCCACCCAAACCCTCACCAGCCTGAGCAGTCAGCATCTGCTCTGTGAGCTTCCCCTAAATCCCTTTCCCATCACAGAGCTGGTTACTGCAGGCCTGGATCTGTTCCCTGCTCTCCCAGCAGGATGTTCTGCAGTGGGTTCTGCACAGCCCCTGGCATCTCCTGTCCCACACAGCTTATTAAGAAAAATAGGAAAATCCTGAATTTATCCCTGCCACATAATCCTTGACAACAACAACAAAAGAAGAGGGCAGCTCAGGTGAGTTGCTGTGAGATGATGAGACAGGAGATGGTGGCTTGGGCAGGAGGCTGCAGTGGCCACTCTGTGGAATCCCAGACTGGTTTGGGTTGGAAGGGACCTTAAAGCTCACCCATTCCCAACTCCCCTGCCATGCTCAGGGACCCCTCCCACAGCCCAGGGTGCTCCAAGCCCCATCCAAGGCGTCCATGAAAGCTTCCAGGGATGAGGCAACCATAATTAATGCTCCTCCACTTAATCAGCAAGGAATCATGGAAGGGTTTGGGTTGGAGGGGACCTTAAAGCTCATCCAGTCCCAAGGGGACAATCCAGGGACCCCTCCCCAGCCCAGGGTGCTCCAAGCCCCATCCAACCTTCAGCACTGCCAGGGATGGGGCAGCCACAGCTTCTGGGGGCAACCTGGGGCTCAGCACCCTCACCCCAAAGGATTTCTCCTCTCCATCTCCCCTCTCCCAGCTCCAAACCCTTCCCCATCGCAGGGTCCCATCCCTCCAGGCCCTTGTCCCAAGTCCCTCCCCAGCTTTCCTGGAGCCCCTTCAGGCACTGGAAGGTGCTCTGAGGTCTCCCCAGAACCTTCTCTCTTTTCTTTTGCCTCTCTCTCCCCCTCTCCTTGGGGTGCTCTGCAGATCTGGTGGGGATCAGAGGTGGTTTTATAGAGCTCATGGCTCAGCCACAGACCCCACATCCTGCAAGGTCTGTCCACAGGACTGATCTTGCCAGCAGGTAGGAAGAGGCTGAACTTCAGGACACCTGGGGAGGATTTGAGCCTCTTGATAGTCAGTGCTTAACTAATTCCTGGTGGAGAACAGGGATATAGATGTTTGGGGCAGCCTGGCACCCTGACCTGGAAAAGTATTCAATCCTGCAGATGGAAAAAACAAAACTCCTGGATTCTAGGAGTGAATGTGCTGGTTCTTGTCAGTGGTGGGGTGAGGAAGGCAGGAGCAGTTGGTGTTGGTGTGAGAGGTGGGAATGGGGTGGGTCAGTGCTCTGATCTCCCTTGAACTCCTCTTGTGACTGAGCTGCACTGTTCTTCAGCCTTCCTCCAAGTCAACCTTTGCTGGTTTTGGGTTGGTTTTTTTACATTTTTTGTATGCAGATTCATTTCACAACTCATGGTGAAGCCCTCTCTGTGTTGGACTGAACAGACAACCCCTGAGTTGGCTGGTGGGGACCCCTCCTCCTCCCAACTTGTGTGAAGTTCACAGTGATGGGCACAGCTGAGGCCAGAAGGGAAGGGAAGTTGTTATTTTCTTCCTCCAACACATGAGGTAAAATGAGCTGGGAAAAGTCAGGTTTGTGCTCACCAGAATTAGTGAAATTTGCCTTCTTTGGTGGGGAAGAGTGTTTCCATATAAACCATGGAATGGTTTCGGTTGGAAGGGACCTGAAAGAGCTCCAAGCTCCAACCCCCTACATGGGCAGGGACATCTCCCACCTGCCCAGGTTGCTCAAGGCTCCATCCAGCCTGGAATGGTCCCTGGCTCCTGTTCCAGCTTCCATCAGCTTGGAAGCAAAGGGGAGAGCAGAGATCTGGAAGAGGCATCGAGCCCAGAGATGCTTGGGAGGTCTGTGGGTCACAGTGCCTTCTCCTTTCCCCCCAAAACTGGAGAAGAAACAGAAGAAAGAAGAAACAAAACCAGGGTGTTTGCTCTGCATCAGGTCACCCCAGCCTGCCCACTCCTGGCTTTCCAGTGGCTCCCAGCTCCTGCCTCTCCAGAGCCACCCCTCATGGTTCATCCCTTCCAGGAGTTCCTGCTCTGCAGTGGCTGAGGCTTCATCATCAGCTCTGCAAAAACCCTGGAGGACATGGAGAGGTTCTCTGACCCACCTCAGCTTTTTTTGTTTGGTTTTTTTTTTTTTTTTTGAGATGCTAATGAAAGGGGAAAAATCAAATTTCAGGTTTCCCATGATTAGCTGGACAAATTTAAATATGATCTCCCAGCTGCTTCCCATGGTGCTCACACCCTGGTGACTCCTGCGCCTCACACACCTTGTCCAGGAGGTGATTTCTCACCCCTGATGGCCCTTGATGGAAATGGGGAGAAACCTGCCTGAAAAATCCCTTCAGGCCCTGCCTGGGTTGGTGGGGACAGAGAAACCTCTGAGGGTGGCATTGGCTTAGGAAAAAATGCTTATCAGCAGGAAAGGTGCTGGGTGTCAGGGGCAACATGGAAGAGCAGGAGTAAGAGTCTTCATCATCATGCTCATCATCATCATAACAATAATTATGATGGTGATAAGAGAAAACCCAAAGAATCGTTGTCATCGTCATCACCTTCACCTTCACAACAGCAACAATAACAACAATAATGGTAACAGGAAACCCAAATAAACTCTTTTTAGCCCACAAGCACCCAGACCCCTGCCTGGCCAAGGGGACCACCAGGGTGCAAAGCCCCCTGTGCCAAACCCACACATGGTCACTTCTCAGCATCCCCCATGTCAAGGTTTGAGGCTTTCTTGGCTGATTTAGTTAACAAGGATTTTTCCACCAAGACAGGATTGTCCTGGCCGTAGCTTCATCCCCACCCTAGGTTTCCACAGAGGGAGGAGCCTTGGGGAGCCTCAGGGCTCCCATCTCAGAAAGGAGCAGAGGGTTTTTCCTGCCTGTTTTCCCCAAGTGCTTCTCAGCTTTTATCTCAAGCTCCTCCTGATGAGCATGGTCACCAGGAGGTCGGTGCTGGCAGCAAGGGACCATCCACACATCCTCTGTGAATCATGTGAGACTCCAGTATTATTTGTGTGGGAATTGTTGCCCCTATTTTATTGTTCCTCTTAGCAGCACCTGGAATAAAACACTTAAGAAAAACAAGGGCCCGTTGTCTGATTTACTTATTTTTTCATTTAATTTTATTTTTAAAATTTTTACTGTTGCTAGCACAATTTATTGATCTGCAGGGGGGGCAGGGTGGGGTGAAAAAAGGAGGGGAACAACCCTAAGCAGCAAAAAAGAACCCAAACCAAAAGCACCTTCCCTTGGGTATGCTCTGGATGGGTGGTGGTGATGGAAGAAGTGGCTGAGCAGAGCAGCAGGAGAACTGAGGTGCAGGCACCATCACTTGTTGGAAAATGGGTTATTTGAGATGGGCTCTGACACAGTGAGCAGAAACACCTCTTTATGAACAGTGGTTTGGGGGACCTGGAGATAAAATGACAAATTTCTGGAAGGCACCTCTGATGTCCCACACAGCTGGGTGACCTCTGGGTGCATGAGGCTGGGGCACAGAATCATTGAGGTTGGAAAAGATCTATTAAGTCACCAAATCCATCCCTGCCCAGGCCAGCACCACCCCATGTTCCTCATCCCCACATCTCCAGGGGTTGGGAGCCTCTCCAGGGATGATGGGGACTCCAGCCCTGCCCTGACAAGTGTGAGGCAACATCATCACATCAACAACCACTGGAAGGGTTGGACCCTTCAGGTCCCTTCCAACCTGGCATTTGATGATCCCATGAGGAGAAAGAGGCCACCATGGCCATCCCATGGTGCTGATCTGCTGGCAGAACCTCAGGGAAACACTTCCAGACCACCTCCCTCTTGCTTCTCTTCCACCACTTGTCTTGACCTTTCTCTCCTGACCTGCAAAGTCACCACAGGTTTCCCATTCCCTGTCCTGCACTCAGCCTGTGGTGGTTCCTAGCACAGCCCTGGGCTGGAGGAGCTTTATGACCATTTTTGATTTCTACATTTTTCATCCTCTGTTGGGCTTTTTCAGCAGTTTTGGAGGGCAAGGAAATTGTTATGACTGTTTTTGTCTTATCTTTGCTGCCACCATTGCAGGTCCGTGAGAACTCACTCATCTTCTTTTACCTGGTGATTTTTTTACCATGTTGTGACAAAAGAAAAAAAAAAAAAAAAAAAAAGTGCTGCCACAGGTGATTTACTGTGGGAAGGGATGTGGGGATGGCTGCCAGGGCCTGACCCAGGCTGCCCAGGGCAGGGATGGAATCTCCATCATCCCTGGAAGGGTTTCAAACACATGGATGCTGTATTTCAAGAGATGGTTCAGCTGGCTGGTGGTGCTGACTGTTGGACTTGGTGATCTTAGAGGCCTTTTCCAACCTTAAGGTTTCCATGGAATTGGTCTCAGCCCCCTAGGAGAAGGAACAGGGATCATCTGCCAGTGTAGGAAAGGGCAGCTGAAGAGGCAGGATGAGCTGGAGATAAAAAGAAGGGAGAAGTTTATAGGACGACCCACAGAGGAGATACCCCTGGAGCTTCACCCCTCATCCCCAGGCCAAGACAGACCCAGAATCTCAGGACTGCAAAGTTAACATTTTATTGAACACAGTTTGGTGGATAACAGAGGGGCAACAACAGCTCAAGTGTTGGTGAACAAAGTGCCCCGAGGGCCGTTTCAGGTACAGAGTGTCTTGGAACAGTTTGTACAGAATTAAAGTTGGAGAAGTTGTGAAATACTCCCCAACTCAGAAAGGGTGATTCACAGTCCCGATTTCAAAGCCTTCATGTTCCCAAATGCTGCCCAAATTGCTTCATCCATTTCATATCCTTCCCACATCAGGTACAGAAAGAGATGACAGCAAAGTTCTGGAAATAACAACACTTCCAAGAAGCCACAGGTCTTTGCACGGACCAACACTAAACACACCTAGAAAGACTGGTTGCAAGTTTAATATCTTAAAAAGCTAAAAAACGAGCAAGGTTACAATAGCAACACTTTAACACCAATTTCTGTTTAAAACCTGCTGATGTAACTTGCTTCCAACACTTATTTAAAATGTTTTACAGAGCACTTCCTAAAAGATTTGAAATTGTTTTTTTTTCTAATGGACAAGGTGAAATGAAGACTTAAAAAAGCAGTCAAGTGAGCTGCTCCACGGGATACCTTAAAGCTTATCTACAATTTACAAAAAATAATTACTTTGGGCACAGCTCTTCTCCCTCAAATCCCATCAAGACTGGAAACCAGTCCTCCTGACCCATGTGTTTTTCAGCCAACTGGAAAATGCTATTGCCTCCCTTTTGGCCATGGTTGGGTTTTTTTTTGTGTGGGTTTTTTTTTTTTTTTTTCTTTTCTTTTTTTTATTTCTTTTTTTTTTTTTTTTTTTTGTTTTTTTTTTTGTTTGTTTTTTTTTTTTTTTTTGTTTTTAAAAACTGTCATGACAGCCAGAGTTTCCACAAAGGAGATGGTACAGATGGTACAGAGTTGCCCTTCTCTACATCAATCATTATCTCAGGCTTTGTAGCAGTGTAACCTCAGCCCAGGTGTTCAATGGAGTGAGCAGGCCAGATTTACAGGAAAGGCAAAAAAAGAAAAAAAAAAGAAAAAAAAAAAAAAAAAAAAAAAAAAAAGAAAAAAAAAAAAAAAAGAAAAAAAAAAAGAAAAAAAACCAGAGTCAGGGGCTCTCTTTCAACAAGCTCTTGACATTTGCTGAGCAGGAACATCAGCACCAGGGGGGGGTAACAGGAGATATGCAGATTTTGCAGCTCTGTTTGGCAACGTAGGCTGCTGGGTGCAGATGCAAGAGATGCCCCAAGCAAGGAGGCAAAACCACCAAGTGAAGGGTTTTGTACAACAGCTCTGTCAGGTCTGGTGGTGATGACATCCAAGCTCCAGCTGCAACACACACAGAGCCTGTAAACCAGAAAATGCAGACAGAGACAGGGGGAATGGTGAGGAGGGATTTGGGGGGGGGGGGTTGGTTGTTAATGAACTGCACTGGGTCTCAGTTACACAGTGATTGCACCAGGGATGATGGCAAGACACCAGGGTGGGTGTAGCAGCATTGTGTGTCCCACCACAGCTGCCAACGTCAGAGAATGGCATGTGGTTTGAGATAAAAAGCTGCCAAAACGGGTCCCTGACGTCAGGAGCTTCACATTGTTTTGATCTGAAAAGTTTTCTGTGGTTTTGTGTTGTGGTTTTGGTTTTTTTTCTTTTGCTTCCAGAGGTGGAAAGCCAAGCTCTCCAGCAGAACTGGAGCATCACCACCTGCTCAGGACCCAGCTCAGCCCTTCAGGGCAGCTCTTCCCTTGGCTGCTGGAAATGGAGGGGTTGGAAAAACCAACAGTATTGACCCAAAAGGACCCAAAAGTCAACTTGGGCTCAAGTAATCCCCACAAAAACTGCTGCCATGCAGCAGGGAGGGAGGCGTGGTGCCTGCTGCTCCACCTCCACAGTGATCATCCCCTTGGAACCCACAAATTTAAGGCAAAAATATTAAAATTGCTCCCCATTAACCTTAATGCACGTTTTTTTCTGGCAGCTGGACTTTTTTTTTATTTTTTTTTTCTGGTTTACAGGGGTTACACCAACAGTTTTGATGTGGTGCTGGAGATAAAGTCTAAACTACCACGATTTTGGCAAAAGTTCCAAAGTCAGTTTTGTAAACATAATGCTTCCCTTTTCAACTGGCAGCATTTTGTAAAGAGAAACACAGTAAGACACACAAAGATTTTGCTCAATTTTGACCTAATAACCTGTGTTTTCACATGATAAAGTGAAGCAATGGTTTACACCAAAACAAACGAAAAAAACCTGCATGAAATGAAAGTTTGTGCTGTCTTGTGATCACAGTATTTTTTTATAGTTAAATACATCTGTTCTTTGTCCTTTTCCTGGCATCCAGGAGAAAAAACAAATCTTTAAATATACATTACATAGAGGCAATAGCTTCTTTGCATATCTCTCTTCAAAAATACTTTATAGCAGTATATAAATAGTTCACCTACATGTTTAGTTTTAATAATCTTGCCTGAAAACTATATGTCTCATCTTTGCAAAGTTATCAATTTCCCCAATATTATTAAAGCTGACAAACTATTGAAATGGAAATGCTCTCACCTTCCACAATAGAAGTAGCAATTTTTTAAGGAAAAAAAAAAAAAAAAAAAAAAGAAAGAAAAAAACAAAATTAAAAATAAGCCCAAGAGCAACACTCATCAGTTGTTTTAACCTGAGCGTTTGGCCTACTTCAGAGTAGCAGCTTTATTGTTTTGTTTGTTTTTATCCCCATCAGAGATGCTCACCAGGCACACATCCTGACACACACACACGTACACAGAGCACAACCACACACTTCCAGACACTGGTAGGCCACGTAGTCCCCATAGCATCCTTCCCAGGAGCTCCAGCAGAGTGGGAAGGGGTGTAGCTAACAATTTAACTACACAAAATACACAAGCAAACACCTTAAGGCAACCACTGCAGTGGGGGGTTTAAGTTGCAGGGGTGAGTTTCTGTTATAATAAATTGGGCTGTACACAGCTCGTACACCTCTCTCTTGAACCCTCCAAAACAAAGTGATTTTTTTTTTTTTTGGTGGTTTTTTTTTGGTGGTTTTTTTTTTTTTTTTTTTTTTTTGTGGTTTTTTTTTTGTGGTTTTTTTTGTCTTTTGTGCAAATTTCTAAACCTTCTACCACTTAAGGCAAAGAGTCTGCATTAACAAGAAAGGTCAGAAAACAGCCTTATATTTATCCAAAGGCATTTCAAGTTTGCTACAAGTTTTTTTTTTTTCTTAAAATGTGCACGATTTCACTGTAGAGGTAACTGGGTACCCAGCATCTACTGGTAAAATTATTTCAATGGACAAATATAAGTTTTGAAGAAAAGAAGGGACCAGAAAAAGCAGCTTCAAATACGCATATGAACAACATCAGTGACAACAAAAGTTGATAACTTAGGTCTGCTAATACTGAAACTTCTGTAATCCAAAGGTCTGATACTAATTCTTAGGACCTTAGAGCAACCAATGCTGATTTTTTTTTTCAATAAATAAAGCTTCAGTTCATTCACACGTCGTGGTGGGAGCAGAATTCCAGTGCCAGGGCTCTCCTTGCTCTTCGTCAAACTCCACTATCAGCTTCTTAATGTGAGACAGCTTGCCGTGGAGATATTCACATCTGCATTTCTCTTCATGGTAGCTGGGGTTGGACTGTAAAGATAAAAGGACAGAAATAAAACCAGGGCACTAAAGGTTTTCTGTAGAATGCAGTATTTCACCTCCTTTAATTAAAAGCAGCCTCGAGGCAATCTTGGTGATCACTGCCTCCCACAAACTGGTGCCACACATACCTCTTTAACCTTTCTGTACTCTTCTAAGACTTCCTCCTGAAGCATCTTCAAGAAAAAAAAAAAAAACAAATTTCCATTTAGACAGTATGAAAAACACCCTGCTTCCAGAAAATTCAAGCTTATGTAAGATCCTAAAAATACACTCGGTTCCACTCTTTTCCACCACCTTCCTGCAGTGCAAAAAAAATCCTGAGCCCTGATACCAGACAGTGTCTACAATTCAACCTGCAAATAGGCAAAAAAATGAGGATGTGTTTGAAGATTCCCTTTGAGAAGCTGCTCACAGGCAGCTCAAACAAGTGGAGTCTGACAGATGAACAGTTTTTTGCAGGGTTTTGTCAAGCTTCAAAAAAATCGAATCTTGTAGGAAATTTCTGCAGGGTTTCCCTTTGTCTGCCTGACTGGGGAATCAGCAGAAGAGGGGATTTTAAAATACATTAAATTACAAACCATTAAAATCAAATCATTAAAATACAAACACATTTTCAATCTGCCCAAAAACTAAACGAAAGCCAACCAAAAACCCTCAGCGTGCACACAAGAATTAAAGAATTCTGACACTGAACATGGGGAATTTGTGTGTCCAAAGCAGGAGAGTCCAGGTTGGAAAGCCACAACATCAGGTTCTGAACACCTCTGGGACCAGCCAGCTGGAGGATGAGCAAGTGGTGGCTGTAGGTTGGTCTGAGTGTGTGGAAAGCTTTGGGATGTTGGGCAGTGGTTCCAGAGCTGGCATCCCCTGGTCCTGCTGGGGTGGTCATCCCATTGCTGGGCATCCCAGCCATGCCACCCAGGACACACCAGACCTGATGAAGTGCTTTAAAACCACACTGGTATAATTTCATAGATTATTATAGACATAAATAATTATTATAAGTTATAAATTATTATAATAAGTTATAAATTATTATAATAAGTTATAAATTATTATAATCCCAGACACCAAAGAGCCTGCCTGGACTGACACTGTGGACTTCCCCAAGGGATCAGAGGAAGATGAGGCACCACCTCCACGGGTTTATCCTTTTTCTCTCTTTTTTTTTTTTTCTTTTTTTGTACCTGATATTCTTTGGACCCTGGTGAAACCAGCTTCCTCTGCTGATCCAGCTCCATGAACCTCCTGTTGACACTCTCTATCCGAGCATGCAGGCTCCTGTACTCATCATACTCCGCATTGAAATCGTCCTTGTAGCGCTGGCGCTGCTCCCACAGGGAGATGGGGATGTATTTTCTGGGGAAAAAACACCAGAAATTTCACACCCAGGGCATGTCAAGCACCTCAGCTCTAAGCCACTGAACTACCAGGAAATACCTGTTCTCAGGGAATGTTTTTATAGAAATCTACTTCTGGTTTTTTTGGGGCAGGACAGCAGTTGGCTGGTGTTTTAGAGTTTTTATTCAGAAGCTGCACAAAAAAACCCCAGTAGCATACTTAGAAAACACCAGCAATCCTTCAAAAGAAGTACCAATAAAGACATCAGCAGAGAAACTACTAGATACTCTCTGCTGAATGAACAGATAAACTGATATTTACTGCTGAAAATCAATATTCATAACAGCTTATGGAAGGGACTGTGTTTATGGGGTTGGATGCAGTTTAGGGTTTTGGGTAGGTTTGTGCCTATCTAACAGCAAAAGCATCTTTAATGACAAAATTTGATTATTTTAGTGAATGCCAGTCCTGTTTTTGAGCATTCCACGAAGGCAGCTGCAACTCTGAGCAAAAATGGGCTGGGGAGAAGAACTGAAACTAAATAAAAGCCTCAGGAGGGCAAAACCTGCATAACACTCAAACCCACTGATGCCACTAACAAGGTCTTCATTTCCCTCTCCCCCCGATCTGCACGGAGGGTTTGACCTCCACATGAGGACAAATCATTAAAACCCCCACTTAGATTAATTTTAACAAGCAGTGAAAATTCAGGGAGCTCAGTGTCTGCAGCAACCCAGACAACAAGTGTGTGAGGAGGGGAGAAATGAGAGGAGAAGTGAGGAGAAAGGTGCATCTCTGATGTTTTTCTAGATTTTGCTCCATCTCCTGCTCCTCCAGCCTCATTTTTACGTCAAGATGGAAAAAAAAAAAACATCTTTATGCTGAAGCTGTGGTTACACTCATGAACCATGCATCACTTAGAGACAGCACCAGGAGGATGGAATAAACTAGCAAAGTCCTTTAAATTGCATCAGATCCAGGTGCTCTCAGATTTCAGACTTTTTGCAATAATCAGGCAGATGTCTGAAACAGCACGACCTGATTTTTTTTTTCCAGGAAACCATGGCCAGCAGATTATTTGAGAGATTGTTCCAGAACTTGCTCCTTTCACAGAGAATTTCTCCCTAAAGTTTCTACCCCCAGTCACAATTTAACTTCACCTAAACCTCGCATGAAAGCTTTCTTTTAATTATTATTATGTATATTTTATTTTGCTTGTTTAGATGGTTTTTAACTCTCAATTATAGCTTTTGGCATCCAAGTTTCATATTAGATTACATTATAAATCTCTGTATCTTGCTCCTTGGCATCACTGCCCACAGCTGACTGGGAAGCAGACAGTGAAAAGATCAATCTGTCTGTTTTTCACCCAGAAGAAGCTGGGAATTTAATGCTGGTTTGGGCTCTCAGCCTAATACATCAAAGAAAAGAAAAATCCTCCTGAAAGAAAGATTTTAGTATTCTAAAAGAAGTATTTAGACAACCAAATCATTCTGCTATTAGAGCTATTCTATTTTATACGAACATCTTTAATGCTTGTCACAGATTAATTTTTTTTTTTGGTTTTTTTATGTACTAGGTTAATTTTAACAGCTGGGAATGTTGATCTGATGTGTGAGGAGCTAAAAATGAAAGGTGGTGGGAAGCCCTTCTGCAACCCTACAGACTACAACGTGTCAGTCCTTGTTGATATTCACATTTTTATCACGGTTTGTGGCCAAAATCAGGCAGCAAAAGGTTAAAATCTGAACTGGAGTTTTTCTGTTTCCTCCTGCTCTTTGGTCTGCAGCTCCATGTGAAACTGGATGTTCTGCTGTAGCTTCAAGCAACTCGGTGGCCATTTCATATCAAAGCTTCAAATTTAACTTTGATGGTTAACTCCTGTTAAATTATAGTGAAGTTTTGTAAATCTGGGCTTTTAAGTCTGCTTTAAACTCTTGCCACCTTCCCACCTCTCTGGCTTAGACACACTAAGCAGAGAAAACACACAGAAGTTGTTCATATTTATATATTTCATCATTTAGACTTTTGCTTCCCTCCTGCATGGCCTCACCTCTGGAAACACTATATGCTCATAACTGGTTTTTTTAACTGTATTCTTGAAGAAGAATTAAATTAAATGATCTTCTCCCAACCTATGTTAAAAAAAAAAATATTTCTACCATTTCTTTTCCCCTGCCAGAATCGAGGGACAAACTCAGAGTTGAAGATCTGCAGGTGCTCAAATAAGGCAGCTGAACTACTTAATGAAACTCTGAATTAATTACTATGTTTTGGTAAATTTTCAACTTAAATAATTGTCACTTTACTTACGTTAAGTAGTCTGGTTGTTCCTCTGATGAAGGAGACTCTTTGGAGGCAGTGCAGGGCTTTTTGGCTCCTGCAGAAAACAAAGTTAAAAAGACACTTGAAAAAAGACAGGTTTTTAATAAAAACAAACAATACCAACCCGATGGACCCGACAAAAGCCTTCTTCTCCCTGCAGATGACTTTTACAGAGATTCTAACTTAATTATAGGGCTCAAATGACCTTCTCCACAGCAGGCAGCACTGGGCTGTGGCAGGAGGGCACTAATACTTTATGCCACAGGTTCTGTGCTACCCCAACATTAACCCAAGGTCAACTTTTAATTATTTGAAGACATGATGTGAATTTTCTGCAGAGAAATAAATTCAAGTCGTGCAGCAAGAGATGCAGGGGCACAAAAGGAGGCAGCTTGATACACACACACATATATAAATACATATATAAATATATATACATATATATATAAATGTGTATATATATATCTACACAGTATATAAGTATTGTGTAGATATATATAAAATATATATCTAAATATATATTTATATATAAATATCTACACAAACACAAACATATGTGTGTGTGTGTATATGTATATATATATATACGTATGTATTATATATGTATATATTATATATATAAAATATATCAACATCCAGTGAGAAACAGAGTGAGCTGAAGTTCTTTCCATGCCATGTTTTTATGCAATTCTTTTCATGCCATGTGTTTATCCCTGCCAATTACAGGTACCCAGTTATATTTAATTCCAGCCCCTCTCCTATGCCAGGTCACTGGTGTTGAGGTCTCAGTAACCTGCAACAAAGATCTGCTCCAATTCATTAACGTGGCACTACTGGGTCTGGGAGTTATTTGCACTTGTAAACTGCTCTTTTGCTCTTGTAAATGGGGTTATGAAAGCAAGGCACGATTAATCTCTAATCCTGTTCTGAGGGAGCATTTCAAGAGCCCCCCTATCTTTCTGATAAAGAAAAAGGAGAGGCAAGAGTGAAGGAAAAGCAAGCTGGGGCAGGGAGAAACACTCAGTACCTTGGTAATCTCCCCCTGCTTTTCATTTGGGTTTTGTGGTGAGCTTAACAAGCACACAATCATCTATATTCATGATTATCATACTTCACCACTGTTTAAACACAGTTTCTGCTGAGACTCAGCCATTCTTGACAACCTCTAAGCTCTCCGGGGTTTAAGTAACGGGGGAAGAAAAGAGCTAAAAGAGCTGTCATGCAAGGTACTACTTGATTCCTGTGCTTTTAATACAAAAATTACTGTGTGATACAGCAAGTGTATGATAAGAAGTGCAGAACTGGTAGCAAAACTTGAGAGAAACACAAATAACCATGTTCACAGTCAACAGTGCCTGCAATACCACTTCTGTGAACAGCTTTGCTGCAGGCATTTCATTTCCAAGAACTCAGAAGCATTTGTTGGCATGGCACAGTCTATTTGGAGGCTTTAATTTAAGAACTAATTTGTAATTCAGATCTTCCCTTCCCTAGCTTGGAGTCAGGACCTGATGGGCCCCGACCAACTCAAGATTATTCTGTGATCCCATGAACTACTCAGAACCTTGTTCCTGCCTTCTGGAGGAAGATGCTCACCTGCTTTAAAGATTCAAACACAGGTATTTTCAAAGCAACCCCAAGCCCTGTGGGCACTGTGCAGGGTGTCCAGGGTAGAGGTGAGACCATCTCAAAGCACAGCTCAGATGGAGAGGAGCTCACAGCACAGTTAAACCAGAATGACAGGAACCCACGTGCCTGTTTCTGTGTGCTTCAGACTTGCCATGGACAGGCAGTGTTTGGTGAACCACAGTGATGGAAATCAAGAAAAACAAATAAAAAAAAATCCATTCCTTTTGTTTCTCTAGTATCTAGCTCTTCCTAATAACTGGTTTCTGCCCCAAAGTAATCAATCTAAAACTTCTTCAATGTAATGATTTTTTTTCTACAAGGTGAGAATTCTTTAAGATAAAACCTAATTTTAGCTGAGGTTCCAGCAGAACAAGCCCAGCTTCTTTTTTTTTTCTTTATTTGAGGTTCTTTTGCTAGTTTTGTTTGTTTTGCATTTTCCTGTTTGTTTTTATTTTTAAGCATTAGAATGTACAACAATGGCAGGGGAAAGAAAGGATTCTTCATGACAATGGAATGGAGATCATGGCACTGCAATTAATTACACTTAATTAATACACTGTAAGCGAAAAAACAGACCATTTGTGTTTCCATCCCATGGACCTGCCCACACAATAGGAAGAGCAGTGTATTATTAATACCTTCAGACGACTCCGAAGGGGAGGCTTTATTCAGCTTGTCAATTTCTTCTTTTCTGAGGCTTTTCTCCTCCTCGCTTACACTTGAAGTGTCCTGTGGTTTGTTTTTCTCCTCCTTATGCTCCTTCACCTTCTTGGGCTGTTGGTTGCCCATGAGCTTGGGAGATTTCCCCTTCCCCACGTTGGGCGTCGGGATCCTCAGCGCAGTCCGGGAGGTGCCTGTTGGATTCCGGTCCTGGGAGCTGCTCCTCTGGTTTTGGGTGAGGCTACACTGAGGCACCTCTTGCATCCCCTTCCCCTCGGGGGTCCTGGGGGAGCTGGAAGGCTGGAGGCTGGAGGAGGGAAGGGGTGTGGGGTGATGGGGTGGAGGAGGAGGCGGCGGGCGGGCGGCTGCGGCGGGCGGGCGAGGGGCAGCAAAGGGGCCACGGAGCAGATGGTGGATTTGGTTGGCCATGTGAGAGATCCTCTGCCTCTTGTTCATCAGAGGATCAGTGAACACGGGGTTCAGAGGTCTTTTCTGCAATAATAATAATAATGACAATGAAAAGGATAGTTTTACATCATCAGAATTCGGTCCTGTTCCAAAAGCATGAGCGCTGCTAAACGGGCAGCTGCCAAAAACCACATCTTTCTCACCTAAAAAAAAGATGTCAAACAAGCAGTACTGCAGTCAATATGTGGTTTTAACACAAAAGGACAATTTTCTACCCTGAGGACAGTCAGACATGGGAATGGTGTCCAAGGGAAGGGGTGGATTCCCTAATTTTCAAAGTTTTAAGTCTCCATTGAACAGGGTGCTGGGACATCTCACAGCAATAGAATTAAAGGGTGGGACCAGATGATCCCTGAGGTCCCTTCCAACCTGACATGCTGTAATTCCAAGATCTATTCCATTGCTAGTTCCTAATCTTCCAATTTAGCAAGTTTCTCTTAAAAAAAAAAGAAATACAGCTAAAAGGTTTTGGGGGAGAGAGAGAGAGAGAGATGCTCCCTGCAGCAGCTCTACCAAAGGCTTCACCCCCACGAGGAGCTCAGGTGGGTGTTTAGGTACCAACTTCTCTAAGGTCTAAGGACCTGCAACTGGGAGAAAGTTATGGAAAACAGGAGTTTGCCTCCCCCCTCTTCTGTTAAAACAAATATCTCAGTGGTGGAAGACTTCCCATGCTCCCTGTCTCACTGCTGTTCCATGCACAAACTGAAATGCAGGTGTAGACACAGAAAGTATCCAAATCTTCCTTCATTTGTCCTTATTCTAGGCTTTTCTAAGCTTTGAACGAGGATGTTTGTGCATATTTTGTGTATCACAACCACCACAGAACAAAGAACCTTGAACTCATGCAATCACACAACAAAACTATACACATGGCCTTTGCACACCACAGTAAAACCACCCCCAGGCAACACAAAATATTTTAAGTATTTAACCACAAAAGTTCAGGGTTTTGCACCAGTAAGGAGTAACCAAGAAGGTCAGCAGGCAAGCTGAAACTCCACAGAGAAGTTTGGGTTTCTGCAAGGTCAGTCTCCTAGAGATGGAGTCTGGGCCAATGTGTTGACAGTTAAAACATGAGATCCAGGTGTATTTAGGAAATTAGAAAGGGATTGTTTACTGCTCTAAAGATTTTAATAAATATTCTGAAATAGGGAACACCAAACATAGCAGCCCTTCAGCTATGTGACCATACCTTTTTTGAAGTCTTTAAGAGGGCAATCCTCTTTGGAAAGGATAAAATAAACCAACTAGAAAAAAATTCTTTCAGTTTTCCATGTGTTAAAGACAATGTTAGTTCTTTACATCACAGATTTTACACCAACACGAGATCTTAAAACACTCTAAACAATGGCAAAAAAAAACCCCAAAACAACCAAAATACCTGAGCAGTGTTTGATGGAGCATCTTTATCAGAAGCTGCAGAGCATTCCAAACGGCTGGTGCTGTTGGCATTCTGAGATGAAGACAGTTTTCTGTAAGGATGACCCAACATGTCAGGTTACCAGGCAAAAGTGCCCATGTCATAGTTCTTTCATTATAGGGCAGGCACATTTATGTCCCAGAAAAAGTTTTAAAAATGGCTATTTTCCTTCCCCTAAAGACTGAACTTACCTAGAAAGAATTAACTCCAATGACTGTTTATCTACTTCAGTGTATCCAGGCCACTGTTTTTGAATTTCTTTAAATAAAGAATCCTTCAGAGAGTAAGAATTATCCTTTGGGTTCAGGTTGGCTACCTACGGGCAGACATTCAAGAAAATAAATGTTCATTACACCGGAGTGCAAACTACAAAAATAAGATTGGTACTGCAAAGCCAAGTCATACCTGAGAAGCAAATCACACACCAGTTTTCCATGTTTTTTAGCCCAAAGTATCTCTCATGGAACAAGCACGAGTGTGGTCAACCCGGGAGGTAAAAACATGGATGTAAGAAAATCCCAAACTGCTGCAAGCATGTGTGGAGGGTGCTCTATGAAAAACCTCTCTCTGCAACACCTGTTCTGGGATGTTTTGGGGGTTTTTTTGCCTTTAATACAGCATTGGGAATCAAAGGCAAACTATGCCAAAACTTGACATCTTCACTGCATGAAATAACATTGAGAGGCATATTTTTTATTTTATTTCCCTCTCTCTCTCTTTTTTTTTTTTTTTGTTTTGTTGTTGTTTGGGTTTGTTTTTTTTGGTTTTTTTTTTCTAATAACACTTATTTCCTCATACCAATCCAGAGTTGCTCAACCTCAGGAAGACACCTGCTGTTCTTTTCTTTTCCACATGGCAGGGAACAGGCTGTGCCTGGAACAATGCACATTTTCCATCACCACCTTACCCACCACAGTGTGTTGTCATTTGTCTTGGTAAACAGAAATGCCCAGAAGAAAATACAGCTTCCTACTGAAAAACCTTTTTCCTGGCAGCCTAGCTGGCACTAAACTCATTTTCCTACAAAGATGAATTATTAATCAATAAAATTAAATTAAAATTACTCATCTACCCCATTAGTTTGAAGCCATATTGAAATTATACCCACTGGGAAAGAAAAAAAACAACAAACCTTGTACCAATACCTAACAAGTTTATTCTGAAAACAAGACTTAGTGCTAAAACAAAACTCTTAAGGAGAGGTGCACAGATGCACTCTTTATTTTTCAGGCATCTGCTTCATTACAAAAAAACATTGTAATGAGAAGGTCATCTGTGTGGGGGGGTTCTGCCTTCCCCCCAAAAACATGCAAAACGTACCCAAAAAGTTAAAATGAGCTAGTAAACACTGAGAATTCAGACAACTATCTTAGATTTCTGTTCAGAGTTTCAGAGGAAACCTCAAGTCAACCTGACCTGATCCAAAATGCTGAATAACACACCACCAACACCACTTTTCATATTTACAGCTGTTTTTTCCCCCAAAATATGATGATACATACTGCTAATTTCTGTCTGTGTACGTGTGCCTTTGTCCTCAACTTAAAGAATTAGGAGTGACAAAGATGTCCAGAAAGACTGACGTGTTGAAAAAGAGAATTAAAGCTCTATTCCAGGAGAGGCCAGCCTGCACAGATGAGACCTGAGCAAGGTCAAGCTGATGAATTTGGATTTGTACCAGAAAAACACCTATTTATGAATTAAAACATGAGAACAGCTTTTCAGGGTGCAGTGCTGCCAACATTTTAATTTCTGAATGGAAAGCAGAGCCTTGCAGACATAAAAGCGGATCAACAAAATCATCTCAAATATTAAAAAGTATAATGGGGCAAGGGGAAAATTTTGTACCTTTTACGATCTAGAGATGCTTGCTCTTGGAATTTTATGACCAACTGGAAGTATAAATTGCTATCTTCAATTCAGATGTAAGAACATGGCTTTTGTTAAACTCTGAATGACTTCAGGGTGAAAAAAAACCCCACAAAGACACTTCACATAGCCAAGCAATGAGTTTTTAAAATTCTGCTGTATAAACACAGATCTTTACTCACTTTTATAGGCTCCACAAGAGTTTTTTCCCTAGATAATCAGGAAACATCCCTGCTTTACATATTAATACATCCATAACTCATATCACCATGCTTTAAGAAGCCTTCTCTGCACTGTTAGAGCATAAAATTAATGTAAGGCTCACAAACACACAGGTCTCTCCTGTCACATATAGGCTTACCAATAATTTTGATGGACATGCTAAGGAAATACAAGAGGAAATGAACTCAAAGGAGCACTGGAAAAGACACTGACTTAAAAAAAATTGGACCATTACCTTTTTAATACATGTTTGGGCTGAAACACCTTCCCCAGGATTGCAATATTCCATGTGCCAAGAGAAGCCAAGTACCACTTAGAGGTACCAGGTACCAACTAATAACCTGTGTGGTTACCAAACTTCTCTCTTCATAAAGAGAATTTCTCATCACATGAAATACTAAGTCCCATGAGAAACTATTTCACACAATCCAGAGAACACATGGCCAGCTTCTCTCAAATAAGCAGGAGAGGGAAAAAAGCAACATTCAGAGCAACAAAGCCAGAAAAAAAGTTAAGTATTGCCTGCCAGTCTAGTGAAACAAAAACACCCCACAGTTTTTGTCTTTGTTTTGCTTTGCTCATATTGACTTGCAGCACAGGGCACCTGTATGAAGCTGGTGGGAAAAAGTAAACAAGGAGCATCACATAGCTTGTTGACTATTTTCTATTATTTATATATATTATATATATATTTTATATATATGTATATATATATAAAAATATTCACTACTTTCTATTATTTAAACACAGAATAAGACCCCTATGTTATGACTGAAAGAACAGCAGGAGGGGAAACAACCAAACAAACCCCACGACCTTCTCACCTGCTGAAGAATAATTCCCAGGGAATTCTTGTCCTTTTGGTTGACACCATCTCTCTGCAAACGTGCAAGCAACTCTGGTTTCTTGTAGCTCCTCAGTGCCAGCAGGTGAATCACTCTGTCCCTGTATGGCCTCTGAGCAACAGCATTCTGTGCCTGAGTCCTCCTAATGGTGTTTGCAGGGTTCATGGGTGTGGATCTCTTCCTCTCAGGCACAACATCTGGAATGCTCTGTGGTGCTCTTCTGACCTGTGGTCTTTTTCCTAAAGTAAGGGAAAAATACCAAACAAACCAAAAAAAAAAACAGCCGAACAAACCAACCCAAAGACAAAACCAAACAAAAAAACACACCGACCCAAAGCACACAAAACAAAGCAAAAAGTGACATGGGGAGGGTTGAGGGGAGACAAGAAAGTTGTTTCAAAAGGATGCCCTAAGCTGGACAAACTCTAAAAGCTGAGTTTAGTTAGCACTTCAGTACCTGTAAGCATATGCAGGTGGTAAAGATGCATCAAGCTAGGCACTAAAAAAGGACTAATGAAAAAAAAAAATTAAAAAGCTGCTAAATGAGTGATACCTGTAGCAAGACTGCATACAGATAGGATGCTTTTATTATTTTCCCAGTTTATAAGCTCAAGCACCAAATACCCCAAATCAGGCATTTTTTTCAGAGTACTCTGAAGTGCATGGCTAAGGTGTTCCACATCATGAAAAGATTCCTCATTAATGCCACATAACTCCCTACAATCAATTCCACCAGTGCTTAAAGAAGCTGCAAACACTTGGTGTTAATCACCTGAGTTACCATTACACCGTATTTTAAACTGAAATTACTCCCTCATGTTAAATAAGCCCGAGTTTGTCGGAAACAATACACCAAAAAATCGTGGGACCAAGGCCAGAGGAGTTTTAAAACACATCCTGCAGAGCACTTTGGATCAAACCCTACAGAAAGACATCCTCCTCAGCTGAAACAGGTGTTTGGCAGTGATTCAGCCAGAACTTAAAAACAAGGCCACCCAATCAAGATATTAGTTTTCCAGGAAAACACTCAAAACTGACCCATTCTGTGCTTTTAAATAGCACTAAATAGCATTTGCTGTTGGAGAGAAAAGGAGGATTTATCCCAGTATTACAGAATACTGCAGTTAAGTATTGCTTGCAATCCAGCAGAGGGTGGGATAGAAAACTGGCATTTTCCCAACAGCAACAACTCACGTTTGGCACAGGAGGGAGACCTAATGGGTCCTGGTGACCAAACCTGGGGCTCCTTTTCTCCCACCAGAGGTGCTCCCCAACCACAGGAACAGCAAAATCTCCTTTCCATTTTGCACTGGAGGCCAAACCCTTGTCACCTTCCTACCCTGCATGTTCCCTGGACTTTGCCCTCCTGATTTTCAAGAGCAAACCTTACTGGGACAAACGTTGTGTTTTCAGAACAGGTCCCACTTGCCAGTTGTTTACTGAACCTATGACAAACGTTTTGACAAGTTAAACCCAAAGAAGACAAGCAAACCAGATGGTGTAAGCAGCGTTCAAACAACACACCTCCCTAAACTCATGCCTCCAAATCACTGAAAGAAAAAAATAAAAATAAAAAAAATTAACCCAAGAGATGGCCAAGCATTATGATCATCAATAACAGCTCCTGACTTGTGCTGCATCAAAGGTGCTGCAAAATCAACCTTCTGCCCTACCAGCCACTACCTGAGCTCCACTAAATCACAAGAACCACCAAAAAACACAACTTTGCTACTGCCCACCTTCAGATGACATCTCTTTAGTGTTGACTTAAGTTAAATTTAAACAACTAACAAGGATCAGGCAGATCATTCACATGTGAAACAAAACTTTCCCAAGCAGATTTGAAACTGGTGGAAGCAGCTCCTCTCAGGATTCCATTTCAAGGCACTTTACATGACCCCAAGTCCCAGCTCCTGCTATCCCCCTGCCCAGCTCTGGGTTTCAGGGCCACACACAATTAATTCTGTAGCTCCATAAAAAACCTGTGGTGATGCTGGCAGGAGGTGCCCTGCAGGAAACTGAGGCAGAGCAGAGTGTTGGACCATCACTGCCAGGATGTCCATGCTGGAGAGAACTTCAGCCAAAGGCAGGGGAGAGCATGTCTGACCCAGGAGGATGCTCCCCTGGCACTGACCTGCAGCCAGCTCCAGGCTCCTCAGGGAAATGGTACCCAGAACAGTTTAGTGAAGAAATACATCATCCAAACCCTTCCTCCCTTGTGAATAAATATGGGAAGATGCCAACATTACCATAACTTTTCTAACCAATAACTTTTCCAACCTTCTTAACCAAACAAACATGGTCTCGTGGTAACACCTACGTATTAATGACTGAGACATAAAATCTTATCTGTATTAGGAAGTCTGAAAAATCATAGTTTTTCATAATTAAGTTTACAGATTCACGTGTGAAACACCATCTTTTTTAGATCACAAATTAAGGCTAATGGTTCAGCACGGTATTTAGGTACTCAAAAGTCATGAAACAAATAATTCAGCTACTAAACCAGAGAAGTGCACAGGGTGGTAAAAACCCTCACACCAATGGCTAAAATTTCAGCCACTCAGGGAATGACTGGCAGGATTTCTGGGCAAAAAAAAGAAGGTTAATGTCTCAGTTCACCAACAGGACACTGAAAATCTGTGCCCCGAGGACAAGGTACCTACACCTCTGAACACAACAACTTTCCCAAGGACAGGCTGGAAAAAGATGAATTACTGCATCTGAAAACTTAGGAGATGTCTAGTAGAAAATGAAACACAACCTAAAAACAACATACCTAAAGATGCTCCACCAGGTTTAATAACCTTTGCACTTCGATTACGCGACTCCTCTTCTGCCTGGGCCATGCGCTCTCTGGTCGTCTGATACGATTCACTTGTTGGACAAACTGTAATTTTGTTCTGTACAAGTCCCAGACAACTGAGTTGCGAGGCTCCAGAACTATAAAAACATTGAAAAAGGTTGAGGCCAAACACTAGTTCAGGTTTAGAAGTTTGGCTGTAGCCGGCTCAGGGAAGGAAAACGCTTTCCAGCTCCAGCAGCTGGGCAGGGTGTAAATGTGTTTCCAGTTGTCCCTGCACATCCAAACTGTGCCAGTTTTAACCATCAGGGTAATTACAACTTCCTGACATACCTGTCCTTCAGAGGCAATGCTGGGGACTGTTCTGGACAACTGACAACTCAGGCAGTTGGCACCCTCATGCCAAGCAGGTCCTGCCACAGAGGCTTCCCACTGGTTTCCCATCTCCCATCTCACCATTCCCTGTGGGTTCTGGGGGTGAAGTCCTGCCCTGGGGTCACCCCAAGCCCAGGCAATGCTCCAGCCTTGGGGCAGAGCAGATGGAAAGTGCCTGGAGGAAAAGGAGCTGGGGGTGAACATGAGCCAGGGGTGCCCAGGTGGCCAAGGTGGCCACCAGCATCCTGGCTGGGACCAGCACTGGGGTGGGCAGCAGGAGCAGGGCAGGGATGGTCCCCATGTGCTGGGCACTGGGGAGGCTGCACCCCCAATCCTGGGGTCAGTTCTGGGGTCCTCAGGAGCAGAAGGACACTGAGGGGATGGAGAGTGTGCAGAGAAGGGAATGGAGCTGGGGAAGGGGCTGGAGAGCAAAGAGAAGGGATGGAGAGGAAGGAGGAAGGTTTGGAGAGTAAGGAGGAAGATTTGGAGAGTAAGGAGAAGGTTTGGAGAGTAAGGAGAAGGTTTGGAGAGTAAGGAGAAGGTTTGGAGAGTAAGGAGAAGGGTCTGGAGAAGATGGAGAAGGGTCTGGAGAAGATGGAGAAGGGTCTGGAGAAGATGGAGAAGGGTCTGGAGAAGATGGAGAAGGGTCTGGAGAAGATGGAGAAGGGTCTGGAGAAGATGGAGATGGGTCTGGAGGAGTTGTGAGGAGCACCTGAGGGAGCTGTGGGTGCTGATCCTGGATCAGAGGATGCTGAGGGGAGACCTTGTGGCTCTCTGCAACCCCCTGAGAGGAGGTTGGAGCCAGGGGGGGTTGGGCTCTTCTCCCAAGGAACAAGGGATGGGACAAGAGGAACTTTTGGCACAACTCAAGTTGTGCCAGGGGAGGTTTAGGTTGGAGCTGGGGAAGAATTTCTGCCTGGAAAGGGTTGTCAGGGCCTGGCCCAGGCTGCCCAGGGCAGGGCTGGAGTCCCCATCATCCCTGGAGGGGTTTCAGAGCCCTGGGGATGTGGGGATGAGGGACATGGGGTGGGGATGGGGAAGGGTTGGACTCAATGAAATCAAAGGTCTTCCAACCAAAACAATCCAATGATTCCTTTTCAAGAGGAGAGTCTTAGAGCAAATCCCACATGAAGACAAGGACAGTGAGGTCTCCCTGAGAGCATCAGACCAGGCACGGGGGTTCAGGTGTTTCTGAAGAAGCTTGGTCCTGGCCCAGTCCAAACATTCTCCTGCACCCAGCTCAACTGACTGACAGCCACTTCATTTAGATTGACCAAACCATCCCTGGAAATGTTCCAGACCAGGTTGGATGGGGCTTGGAGCAACCTGGGCTGGTGGGAGGTGTCCCTGACCATGGCAGGGGGTGTTGGATGTAGATGATGGAGGTCCCTTCCAACCCAAACCATCCTATGATTCTATGACTGCCACTCTTCATTAAGAGTGGGATGTTATGTGGGACCCATCACTGAAACAGCTCTGGCCAGAGAAAGGGAAACAGCTTTCAGTAACCCAGAACACTTTAACCACCTAAAACTCCCCACCAAGACTCCAAGAGGAAAGGTGAAGGCTCTGACATCTCAACTTGGTACACTGTTCCTGAAAACCCCAAAGCTGGACCAAGCCACTAATACTTCAAGATGAAACAGCTACAGTTTTGGACACAGCCCAGAGCAACATACTGATTCTTTGCTCTGAAATTAGCCCATTTACAACAACAAAAAAACCCAAAACAAAACAGTTCTTGCCCCCACAAAGCACAGCTTTAATCTGTTGACCATTTAGTTGAACATTGCTGTCTTTATGCATTTTTTTCACCACAGAAGCAGCCAAGCAATGACCAAGACACTGTAATCCCCCTCCTGGGGTTGGGCATTTTCAGAATCTGAGCCAGCCTGGAAGCTAGACCTGCTTTGAGCACAGAATTAGCCTAGATCCCCCGCAGAAGTCCTTTCAGATTTTTTTTTTTCCTAAAATGACTCTGTGTGTAAACACCACAGAAGTTGGTGTATTTGCACACACTGTGCACAGAGCATGAGCTGTCTATAAAGGACCCTGTGCAAGCCAGCCTGGATTAAATTTTGAAACAGTTTATTGAAACCCCATCAAAACCACCTAGGCATGTTATTCAGAGAAAAAGCAGGTTTAAATTTCTTCTTATGAAACGAATCCCATTTCATTTAACTGAAGGTGTTCCTTCCCAGAGAAGATGCTTAGGAGAGGCAGCACCTTTCACCCCTAAGCATCTAGTTCTGCTGCTTGTTCAGTGCCAGGCTTGGCAGCTCTGTGTCCCCTTTCAGAGAGAGTTTAATCCAAAAATACCCCCGAAGCCCCACACTGCTCCAGGTATGCCACTAAACGCTGCAGCTTGTTCCCAGTCCCACCAGCCAGGTTCACTGAAAAGCTGGACTGTAGTAGGAGGGCAAAGAAAGAGAAGGATGGGGATGCTGATGGAGCAGGGTGATGCTAAATCAGCTCATTTTCACTCTGCTCCCCAAACCTAGAGAAATCTTCTTTTTTGAATCTGAGGGCAGAAACTCTCCTGTCACCAAGACCCTGAGCAGTGCCTTCGGGAGACGTGTTGGTGTCCCTGCTTGCTGCCAGCTTCCCAGATCAATACACAAACTCTGCCTGCCATGTCCCAGCTAATTAAATGTGACACACAGTCACTCAACACCACTGGACCACATCAATACTATGCTGGATGTAGTATTCTAGAAACTGATGTAAAAGCTCAGTCTTTTCTTGCCTTTGTGGTAGACGTCAACAGTGTTCACTTTGACTCACAGCACCAGGACAAGGCACTGCTGTATTATATTTGGCTTCTGAAACACCATGGTCATGCAATTATGGTAAGGTCACTGCTTTATGTGGTTTTTTCAAGTCAAACAACTACCCATCGTGGCCAGCATGCTAGTGTGCTGCCAGCCATAATCATATTTACATATGGTTGTAGAATGGATCTGGCTTAGCTTGGATGATGCTGAATTGCAAATGCTTTTAAAAATAGCACTGATTGGTGGGAAAGTGCTCAAAAGGTTACTTTTTTTAAAGAGCAAGCCACCCCCCCCCCCCAAAAAAAAAAAGAATTCCGTGTAAAAGCAAGCATTTATAATTAGCCAGGAATCATGGTGTTGCTGGGAATTAATTTTCTCCTGCAGCTCATCACTAGGAGCAAGCTTCTGTTAAAAGTTTTTGCAATATGCTCAAAGCCACAGAATCTTACTTAAATTTGCCATTACAGATGCTAAGTAAAACTTACGTTGAGGCCACTTGCTGGACACATTCAAAGCTTCCCTGAGGGTTATCTTTGCCAACACTTGACAAGAAGAAGTTATACTCATGCATTTCATCTGGCTGACCAACTTTGGGAATTTTCAGCAGCTGAAAGAAAAGGAAAGAAAAGAGAAAAAAAAAATCATGTAAAAACTTCAACGTAGGCTTCTTTGCTTCTGACTAACTAGGGCCACAGCTTTAAATGAGAAAATGTATTTTAGAGGCTTTGCTGTGATTCCAGTGGTGTAACTTGAAAGGCTTTTTTTTGGGGGGGGGGGGAATTCTCCCTCTGGAGGCAGCGCTGGAGGCGCGTCCGTCACGTAGCAGCGGGGCAGCTGGAGTGGCTCAGCCTCTAATTCAGCAGAGTTCAAGGGGTAAGTCATCCTTCCCCATTTAGTGGAATTAGTATCCACGTGCCTCACTTCAAATGCAAGTGCTTGGGTACAACCAAGCAGAGGGAAGCTCAGCCAGAGAACAGACGGGAGCAACCGGTACCGTCGGACGCTGCCCCAACGCTGGGATTTACTGGGAGATGGGAGTCAGCTCCCAGAAGGAAAAAAAACATCAACAGGAACACCCAAATTAGAACAGCAAAATGTCTCAAGCTATACAAGATTAATTTCGACACCCATGGGTGCTGAAACCCGTCTCATTTCACTCAGCTCTGGATGCAATTATTTGCATAAATGCGAGACGTAAATAGCTTTTCACAACTTTAGTCATAAGTAACAAAACTTGATTTCTTTGGCTGAACCAATAATTTAGTACAGAACGTGCTGCGTTCTGCTGGAGCTGAAAAATGTAAATATGAGAAGTCATTAAACTGATGCTTATGATGGAATACACAAAATTTCTCAGTGTGCTGCTATACAAAAAAAAAAAAAGACTGGAAAAACAAAAACCTGCTGCCACCCAGCTACCTTCCTCTGCAGGCAGAACTAACCTGCAGTAAACGTAAAAAGCTGTTCTTCTGAAATTTGCTCCAGTTTTTAATGGATCATTAAATACGACAAAGAAAGATATGTAAAAGCAATATTCCCATTCTCTGAGAAATCTTCCTCTCAGTAATTTTGCTGGTGAGATTGGCCAGTCTTCATAAATGTCAATGTCATTTGCACAAGGAGCTACTGCAAAACAACTCCATTACCACTCATATTTATACATCAGAACCAGCTGCCAGGGACAGTGACTGGGAGAGTGGAGCAGAAAGGCAACTCACCTGAGCACCACGTTTTTTTTAATATACCAGCAGGCTTAAAAGAGCAATCTGTGTATTTTATGTAAGAACAGAAATAAATCAGGTACGTTACCTGTTTCTTTTAATGGGTGATTAAAAGGTCTAGCAATTTCGTTTCATTCCTATGTTTTTACAACATATTTTTGTCAAACTTTGCAAGGAGTAGATGACCAGCCCTTGGCATGCAATAAAGTGGGTGAAGATGCAGCAAGAACTTGGGGGAAACACATCTAAAATCTTCTAGCATAGAAGTGGCAGTGCAACTAATCTGAGAACAAAAACTTACCTCTCTATCCTCAGTTCCAAAGTTTTATTATTTCATAATAACTGAGGAATACACCAGGCTGAGCCTTTCATTTCTGTGAACCTTTTCAACCTGTTCAGAGTACCCACACAAAAGCTACAAACTGTCCCTTGAAGAAGAAAAGTTATTTAATAAGATAAATCAGATAACTCACTTTAATGAATTTCAAATGAGCTCCAACGAAAAGAACTTTAAGTTACATTAAATGCAATTTAATCAGCCTATTACCTACGTTATTATGATTCAGAATTGAAAGCCCAGATGTTAATGAGATTGATGGAAGAATGATTATTCAATCTGAAAGTACTACAAAGCTGGCAGGGATAAAGTGCACACTTCTGTGCAAAGACAACCTTATGCCCTGAAAACCAAGTAAACTTCTCTTACAGAGGGAAGAGCTTAAAGCACGAGGCTCTTGCTCAGCAACGTGCAGTTTAATAAGTATTCCTAAGACATAAACACATCTTCAGCAACCCGGAGAAAACAATGCTTCAACAGGAAAATCTTAATGACAACACAGGTTTGCAAGAACTACTGTCATCTCCAACACTTAAAACCAAGTTTTACTGCTTTTGACATATTTACCACCACTTTCTGGATCCTGCAAGACAAAATAAGCCTTTGAAGCAGTTTATAGATTCAGCAGCTTCAGTAAATAAGCCTTTTTTTGCATGGTAAATTTATATTATTAGGTTTTCTAAGAAGCTCAATAGGCAGTTCAGGGATCTGTGGCTTAAACCAGAATTAAGATACTGCCTTCAGCCTTGGGTAAGCAGTGGCAAAAAGTCTGGTTTTCCTATTTGGGTGAAACTTGCAGAGAAGAAGGCTGAGAAGCCTTTATTACTGCAAACAGATTATTCCATAAAAATAAAAGAGAAAATAAACATTTCCTTGCCTCAGGAAGCAGCATTGCAAGACCATGGTCAGCACACGTGTTCCAGAAGCTGCTTTTGATTCTCCCAGGTATCACCAGCATCCTGGCTGGCTCGTGGAATGCAATACATCAAAAAGAAATTTGCTGTACTGTCTAGCAGCAAGGGGGGATTTCTGACCAGCAAAGACCCTGAAGAGAAGATGCATGTTTGCACACCTCATCCAAAAAGTCACCAGACTTTGGACACCAGGCTGGTTGTGCCCAGGCAGCAGAAGAGGCAACCTTGAAAAAACGTGTATCTGAACACAGTTCCTGAACATCTGAACACAGATGTGAACACAGTATCTGAACATCTCCCTGCAGGGGCAAAAAACCAAGCTAAGGTCCAGCTAAGTCATAGACAGGTGAAGACATCTCCCCAGCAGGGAACAGCTTTGTTTCAAATTCTTTCCTCCTATATTGCCTCTCCATAGATGCCTTCTGACACTGCTTTACCATCTGTGCCATTGCCATCCTTCTTTCCTGGTTAAGGAAAAAAAATACTTTAACAAAACTACCTCGTATTTAGTGGAGTTTGTCAAAGGTGACTTGTGAAAAAGGTTGTGTCAGAAGCTATTGCAGTTATTTTCCAGTTCTGGGAATTCAGTAATTGGTTCTTTAGCATAAAGAATTTGCATTACTTTAACAGAAGCATGCAGGAAGTCTTACTCTTAATGTCAAAGACATTGCTTTATATTGATGGAGATGCAAAACCCCTATTTTCTAGATCCATGCTGAAAAGACAGGAGTGGCCAAGAAGATCCTAATGGATGGCAGCTGCAAGAAATCTTCTTTCAGCCTCTGCTCTAGGCTAACAAAGAAAACATTATCACCTATCCTTGCATATGATTCAGAGACAAATTTAATCAACACCCAGAATCTTCACCCCGTGGCAGATGTTTCACCTGAGTTATGTATTGAAGGATAGGCTAATTTTCAAGTACCTGTATCTCCATCACTGATGTAACCTTTTTTAGGACAGGACTATTAGCTGAGACTCTTCACAGTGCCAGTGTAACCTGACGAGGTGTGAAGTCAACCTAAGCAGCAGCAACCTGCTGCTTCCCATACTGTGCCAGTCCCACACTGCAGGATACCTTGCAGAAAGTTATGGAAAACTACAGAAATTTGTAACATATAGAAAATCACAGAAAGCTCTCTTAACAACAAAAAAAAAAGTTTTCCTCTATACCATCTTCATGAACAACATCTCTGCAGCAAATGGACAGCAAGAGCATTAGCAGAAGTGCTCTCCTTTCCTAGAGCATCAGTAGCAAAAGCAGAAACCAAGAAGTGGTTTTTTTAGCACCAGAGGGCAGAGAGAAGTGTCTGTAAGTGCAGCAGTGCACATGACAGCTTTTATGCTTCAGAAATCTGAGACTTCAGGATAAAATGGTGTAAGTGTTCTTACTGCGTGTTGTTTGGAAGCAAAAGGATGGAGAGAGCACTTCTGAGTGAAAGTGAGTCTCAACCCTGAAGTGACAGAAGAACTCAAGGCTTAAACTCAGATGAACTCAAGCTCAGATCAAGCAGCTGTGAAACCTGGGGGAAAACTGCAGCACACAGAGGCACGCTGTCCCTGCCTCTCTCCCCTCTGCAATGGGAATTTTCCTGGAAAACCCACAGCAGTGACCTGTTCCCACCATCACCACCACCATCCAGGATGGAGCACTTTAGGATGAGTGTCAAGCACTCCTGACCCTCTGCAGCCTGTTCCACAGTGCCACTTGGAAACTCTGCATCCTCCAACTGGCTTGCAGGTTCTCACTACATAATGCACTCTCTAATAGAGAATATCTAATGGAACTACTCAGACCCTTGACTTTCATCCCTTCCATTAGCTCAATAAACAGCTTCTACAATTTTCTCCTGTGCCGACTCACTCAATTTTCTCTGGGTCATAACTTTTTGTCAGTTCAGTCCTCCTCTTTGCCAGGACAGACTCAGGCACAGACAGCATGGGTTCAGGAAAACAACAGGTCCTGCTTCACCAAACTGACCTCATTCTACAAGGAGAGGCTGAGGGAAATGGGAATGGTTTGGAGAAGAGGATGAGAAAGGAGGATGCAGGGAGGTGGGTGCTGGGCTCTTCTCTCAAGTGAGCAGTGACAGGAGCAGAGGAAATGGTCTGAAGCTGCACCAGGGAGGTTTAGAACAGATATAAGGAAGAATTTCTTTACTGAGAGAGTGGTTAGGTGTTGGGATGGGCTGCCCAGGGAGGTGGTAGGGTCACCATCCCTGGAGGTTCAAAAGCTTTGTAGATGAGGTACCTCAGGACATGCTCTCTAGTGGGATGACTTTTTCCTTGCCCCCTGGGTTGATGGGTTGGACATGGTCATCTTCAGTCAATTCTGTGATTGTCTCTGGTGATACCCTGTGTTACAGGGCCCTCAAATCAGGCCAGACTTAATTTGCTCTCCAAACCTGAGTCACTTAGTCTCTGACTGCATCTACTCTCTCCTCTTTCCCTTCCATGGTACAGCATCATCTCATCAGGCTGACATAAGCACCCAATTTTTAGGTGCCTCTGCTGAGCAGATGCACTCAAATCCTCCCACTCCTTTGTCTCCTCTCAGAATCATTCCAACCTTACCATCTCACCAGTGGTTTTCTCCCAAAACCTTACTTTTAAGGGTAAGCAGTTGGCAGCTGGTCTGCTTCCTGCCCTGTCTGCATCCACACCAGCACCCAGCCCCAAGCCTGCCCACAACAGGATTGAATGATTTAAAAATTAACAGCTGCAGGGCCCTCCAGGTTAGGCTCCAACTATTTTTTTTTAAGAGATATTTCCAATTAACCCATTTTCTGAGCTGAAGATTACTCACAGCTTCTTTACAGCAAGGCTTTACTTGCCAAGAGGCAAACCCCTGCTACTGGGCAAGAGCATCAATCTGCCCAGCAGGGACATCCCTGCTGTTTTCCACCTAACTTCTACTTTTATAAATCTCAAGAGGGATCATTTCTGTCTTGGCATCATTTGGATCTTTGCTTCAGTGCCCTCTACCCAGGTAAGCTTTCTCCTGAGGTTAAAACTTTGCTCCTTCCTCTGCCTTGATGCAGATGTACACCCTGCACCTTCATGGAGAAAAAACTGCTCCAGAAACCTACTCTTCCAGCTTGAAACTTCAAAAAACTGCACCACAAAAACTATTTCAGCCCTATCTTTTTTTTATTGCTTTCATTTTAATACTACCAGTCCTGCAAAAATACTGTTTCCTTCAAGAACTAAACCTCCTCTTCCTCCACCATGTCTACACTACAGCACATAAATGGGAAATGTCCCTTTCAAAAACTAAATTAAAATGCCTTTCTACAGAAATAATGTGACCACACATGGCTGCCTTGGAAAAAAAAATAAAAAATTAAATATTTTACTATTCATAAACTATTTCAAATTCATACATCTTAGTGAATTTACTCATGCTGACCTGTACACACATGGATAACCCTAAGGGACTTTCCTTCAGTTTCCATCTTCATCATCAGTTGGGTTTTGGGTGCTCTTGGGGGAAGGTGGGATGGTGGAGGCACATGCATGGCAGCAGGAGATGGGAATGCCACCATTTTTTTCTCTCTGTAAGTGTAACAGATTGATGGGGGGCCAAGCTTATTTCATGGTATCAACTGGAGGATACAGAGAGAAGGTGTTCAGGACCCTGAAGAACCCAAGGCCAGGACACAGAAGGGGTCAGGGTTCCTTCCCACCTCTTGCCATGCCCTATAAAAGTAAGGGGAGTGGGAAATTTTGCCCTTTCTTGGGCATTTCCCCCTTGATGGTTTTTGGAGAGAGGCTTCTGCTCTTTGTCCTGCTCCAAATCCCCTGGGTGCTGAGAAGAGCTCTGGACCCTTGGACACTCACATCTGTGATCACCAGTGCTGGGTTCCTTATCACACACATCACTACCCCTTCCCCATTCTACTAAACTGGTTCACTGGTTCTAGTCCTAACTCCCAACCTTTTTTTTTTTTTCTTTCTTTTTTTTTTTTCCTTTCTCTTCCTTTTATCGTCCCCTGGGAGAGTGGTGGGGAGTGATAGAAACCAGTTCTCATCTCTGGGTTGTGGTTTGCCCTGACCACTGAGCTGAGGCAACAGAAAAGGTGTTTTCAAGTCTGAGAAAGTTAGAAACACAGGAGGGAGGTCACAGCAGGAGAGCTTGGCTGTCTGAAGCATTCTCCATGCAGAAGCACACTGGGCTGTAAACACAATTTTAGTTTTTCCCTCTAAACCTGCCCCTGCTGCCTCACAAGTCAATTCCCATTATTCAGATTCCTTAGGGCTTCCTGCTCCTAGCACAGCACAGCAGCTACACTCTTCAGGCTGCCCAGATGTACTCTAAAACCTTTAATCACCAAGTGTTTCTTAAAAATGGTTCTGCAGCCCCAGTGTCCTCCAGCTATCTCAGCCACCAGCAGACATGATCATCTGGACCATTTGGGAGGAGGATGCTCCCAAAGTTCTCCCTCTCAGGGCCTGACTTCAGCTGTGGTGCAAAAGTTGGTTTTTAAATCACAGGTATCTTAGCAAATCACAGATATCTTGGCTGTGCTTTGTGCAAACTCTTCCAGCAAGGTTCTGGAACTTAGCACCTACCTGTGCAGCAAGCACAGGTGATTTCTGCTGGTATTGGACACAAATCATCTTACTGCATCACTGGATTTGCTGCTGGGCCTTCTGTACCTACAACAATTTTCAGATCCCTTCAGAGCAACAACTCCACTGTGCAATACACACACACACAGAATTAAGCTTGCTTTTTTGTTTTTTTTGGCAATGTGACTGTAGAACCTTTTTGACACCAAGCTCAGCTTCTTGTTAAACATACAAATGAAATAAAAGCTCCTTCCTTGCCTCTTCTAGTGAAGGTTCCTCTCCTTAATTCTCCCATACAACACAACTTTCAACCACCCCAAGCCAGAAAGCTGCCTTGTATTTCTCCACCCCAGCCCTTCCCATCACCCACAGAACTGGGACTCAGCTGTATGTAAACAGAAACGGAATATTTAAATAAAAACAAGCAAAGAAAGCACCCTTTTTCATAAGGCTATATTCTATCCTCAGCTATTGCCTGTGCTGCAGAGGGAGTGCTCCATGTACACTGGTAAATGCCCTGCTAATACTGCCCACCTGCCTTAATGCCCTTAGCATTTCTTTCCCTACTGCAGGGACTCAGGATCTATGAATCTCCTGCAATAAATTCCTTACTTTGCATTTCCTTAATTATGGACAGATCCAGAAAGCATCGTAAGAGATTACTGGCACAGGAGCAGACCTTCCTCTTGAGTCCCATCATGAGAAAGAACATACTTTGATTCACTTTTAAAGAGAAAACAGGAAAAACAACAGTGTAAGTTAACATGTGGCTCTTCAGCAGTCTTGTGACCTCTGTATTTTGACAGCTCTTGACAACCCCCTGGATTTTTCACTCTCCCTCAGCCTACTCACATCTCCAGCCCTGCAAATGATTGCTTCAAAGCTGCTACAAGAGAACATGGGAGAAAGCATCAGTGAGCCCCTGCAGAGGAGGAGAGGGAACAGGGTGGACAGATCATGCTGGTAAGTTTTCTTCCACTTTCAGAACCTCACACCAACAGCTGGGTTAATTATTAATACTCCGAGAGCTTATTTTGAACTTGGCTCCTGCTCCATCCCTCACCACGTGCAGGTCAGGAAGCCCATCAGCCAGGCTATCTGGTCCCTTTTGCTGCATTATTTACCAGCCAGATTGGTCGTGATGGCACCAGGAACTCAGACCCATCTGTGCTCCCTGCCACTCTCTCCTGGTACAGATGCTCTGCCTGACTACCCTGACTAAGGTGGTTATTTATTCTGGCAAGGAAGTTCTTTTGCCAGCATAAATTTAAATGTTTGCCAGTATAGTTGCATATAAGCTACAAGAAGAAAGGTTTTTCTTAACAAAACAGCAAAAAAAGCACCAGTGGACCAGGACTGTGTTCCCACATCTACGGGTGGCAGTATCCCTGTCGTCCCTTCCCAGCACCCCATCACTACACAGGCACCACACAGATACATAAAAAACATAAAAATTAAGACTTTAAACCCCAGATCTTAAATTGTTCTACTTAGAGGTCGCCCCCAATACGTAATACTAGCTTCAGTTCCCCAATTTCCACCAGGGATTCATTGCTTAGGAGGAGCTGGGGCCTTTAGGAGGCCACATTGCCTTGTATCTTCCTGAAATACTCTTTTTTTCCTGGGGCTTCAAAATAGGTTCAAGAACCATCTGCGGTTTAAAAAAAAAAAAAACCCACTCCCCAAAACTGCATCTCTGCTTCATACCTTCAAACCAACCCCACTGTAACATTTTAACACATTAAATTTGCACTGTCCAGTTCACAATTTAGGAGTTGCTCCTGATGCTTTCAAAATTCTGTCTAAAAGCTGATAAAAGCAAGACAAAAAAGGATGGTTCTCTTACACTTTCAGCTACAACTCTTAATTAAATAAACAATGAAAGTTGTCTGGCATTAAGTAGCATTAGTCTGGCATTAGTTGTCTGGCATTAAGTCTGTAGCATTTGTATATTTTCTTTAACAAGTGAAATAAGTTATTAATAAGTTTAATAAGTGAAAACTGTCACTGGATTTCCAAAGTAACAAGAGTACAAAATACTCACCCCTTGGGAGCCTTGAAACTGAATTGAAGGTTGAGAAGACACATGATTCTACAAGAGAAAGAAAATAATTAGAATGTGAGGAAAAGTACAAACTGCCATGATCCAGCAGAAGTTGGTGCAGAGAGAAAGAAGGCAGATGTGCCCACAGCAAACCCGAGGGCTCCTTGTGCCCATGCCAGAAGCTGAAAGGGAAACACAAACTTCTCCCCATCCCAAAGTACCACAGAAATGCAGGAGTCCAAAACAATGTGCTGTCCCCATCCCAATCCCTGCCCTGATGTCCTGGTTGGTTGTAGGTTGGGACTGGTTTGGTTCCTGAGGAGGCTACTGATGGGCACCATTATTACAGTTACCTGAGTTGTGGGTATCAGGTGGAATTCCATGATTCCAGCATTCCAGGGGTGGCTACCAGGAAGATGGATGGAGACTCCCTGTTTACAAGGAGTCCCCAGGAGCAGACAGTGGGTGATGGGATGGGTACAAGTGACTCCTTGGAAGATGCCACTTGGACACCAGAAGAAAATTTTCCTTTCTGAGAGCAGTCAGACATGGGAGTATCTCCCCAGGGAAGTGGTGGATTCCAGAACACTGGACACATGTGAGACACAGCTTGACAAGGTTTTGGGCCATCACATCTAAACCATGTTCCTAGCTATAAAGGCTGGAACAGATGATCCTTGAGGTCCTTTCCAACCTTAGAGATAAAAAGAGATTTTGTACAATGGCTCCAAGAATAGAAATAAAAATAAAAAAAAAGAAGCTTCTGAGTTCCCACAAACAGTCCTTGCTTCACCACCTATGTACCTGCCAGGAAAAAAGGCAATATGGCCAAAACCAACAAAAGCCAACTGCTCCTTGTCTCCACTGCTCCACAGCAACAAGTGCAGGCTGTTCCTGACCTGGGAGGATGGGTCCTGCACTGCTTCCCTGCTGACACCACAGCCCATGGGGACTGGCAAGTGTATGGAGGGGTGGGAATAATTTAAAAATAAAATAAAATCAAGGAGCTTGTTAGTTGGAAACTACTTTTCTCTCTGGCTTCTGGTCAGATCTGCTTCTCGGCACAGCCCAAAGGACAATGCCACCAGTGCCAGCAGGACCCCACTGGTAAGAATATCCTATTTTAGCAGCAATGCTGACCTTGCTCAGCTTTACTGAGCCCTGAAATTATGCTGCTGGACACAAGAACATCGGGCAGCTATGCTGACTAGCTCCATTTGCTTCCCTTTGTCCACAGGGAGTTTGCCAGCCCACTGCAAACACACTGAACAAGTTGCACCAAAGGATGAAATCCTAAATGAATACAGACTTTATTCCAGCAACAGTGCTCGTGCACTTAAAATGTAGGTGCCATGTGGGAGCATGCAGGACTCAGCAACACTGGAAAGATGAATTAGGTCCAGCCTGTCCTCTCCTCCCTCCAGCCATAGGTTCCTCCTCCCTCCCTTGCACTCCTCTTGCCCTTTTGCAATAAAATCCCTCTCACCCAGCAGAACACTCCCTGTGCTGGGATGGGCAGAGAGATGAACACGCTCAGGAGGGTGTCAGCAAGAGTGCAGGACCAACCTGAGCCTCACCTGGTGCTCAGCATCACCCAACCCCACAGAATCCCACGGAGGGCTCCCACAGAGTTCCCATCTGGGATCTCCACAAATGACCATGCTTGTTTTTCCACAATCAGAGGCTCATACACTCTCTCAAGCTAAGCAGCAACCAACATGAGGTACAGCCTGAAATCCTGAAATACCCTGCTGCCACAAACCTAAAGACAGAACAGTTTTAGAAGTGACCTGGGCTGGACACCAGAAATGTCCCCATCTGCTTATCCAGCACAGAAAAAAAAAAAAAAAAATTTGGTTTTTGAGCAGGAGAAACCTTGCTGGCATAACCAGCCATCTTCCCTGCTTCGGTGTGAAGAACCATTAAGAAAAAACCCTGAGCTCATCAGGGCATCAAGCAGAAAGTCTCACCTACCCCCTGGCAGGTCTGGGGTGGCAGGTTGCTGCAGTAGGGAGCAGAGGACCTTGGCTCTTCAGCAAAATCTTCTTTCCCTTCCATGTCCAATGATCCAACTGCTCTGAAGAACCACCAGAGCGAGCCTGGGCTGCAGCAGGGATGCAGGAAGCACTTCTTCAAACCCCCCTTTCCCTCCGCACCCCCAGGATCACCCACTGCTTCTGCCTTTCTTTTCTGTCAGGGAAGAGTGTGGAAGTTTTGGAGGAGCAGCTCTCTGCAGGAGAACACAGTCCCACTGCTTCCCTGTGCTCATTCCCCACCTCACACCCTCATTAAGAGCATCACAGAACCATGGAATCACACAATCACAGAATCATGGAATGATGTGGATTGGAAGGGACTTCTCAGGGTCATCCAGTCCAACCCCCTCATTAGATCAGGGTGCTCAGAGTATCCTCAAACCTCACCCTGAACATCCCCAGGGATGAGGCCTCAACCTGGACAACCCCTTCCATTTATCCAAAATTACAGTTATAGGGCACATCTCTCATTAACCTTGTTCTGCATCCATTTACATACTTGCTGTCCACTAATTGAGTCTTGTTCCTCTCTGAACATGCCAACACTGCCTTGCCCCTTGGTCTGCTACAACAGGAAGGTGCTGAAATCCACCATCCAGCTGGGGAACAGCCCCTCCTGCTTTACTTTTACCTGCTGGTTCCATCAGCTGCCTCTGGCTGGTGCCCAGGAGCTTTACATAGCTCCAAAGGGACCCTCTCCATCACCACCTGGACCACTCTCCCAGATGCTCTGCTAGATGTTCTGGCTGCTGATGGACAATGAGGAATGCTTTCTGAGGACTGGAAAGACCAACTCTGAGACGTCTCACCCTGTGTCTGGAAATGCCCATTTCAAGTTTGATCTCATGCAGATTACTCTTCCCCTACACATTACTTTACCTGCGGTGAAAAGCTCATATGCCACCTCTTTTTGCCACCAATCCAAGGTCTTCTTGGAGCTCCTCAGCATCACTTTCTGATCACCTGAATAATCAAAGAACACCACCTCCAAGCTTTTACATCTCAATACCTTCTCCAGACCACTGCTGAATATGTTAAGTGAAACACAAGGCTCCAGGCGTGACAGCTGGGAAATCAGAGAGGGTTTTAACTTCCACCTTGAAGAGCCACCACTTAAGCCAGACCCCACCTCTGCACATTTGGCCAGTTCAGCCAAAAATGTCTGGAATGGTGCAAACTAGAAACCCATACAATCCCACACCTGGAACATAAACTCCAGAGTCCCACCTTACAGATCCAAAGAAGCAATCCCAGAAAAACTGAGAACCCCAAGCAAGCTAAAGCGTCACTTCACTAAGGAGTAGCAATAATCATCCCTCAGCTCAGCTGAAAACCAAGCTACAAAAAAGCTCCAGGCACACTTCATTTAGGTAATTACCCTTGATTTGCATATGAAGATTTTGCTCAAGATAAGGGAAAAAAAATATACCTAGAGGATCTGTGACAGTCAGGTCTTAAATCTCTAATTTGGGGTGCAAAAGCTCAAGAACTGGCTGGCTTTCTTCTCCAGGTCCAGAATTTTACTTTAATATTAAGTCTGAGCAGAGAACTGCATCTGCTGGCAAGACCCAAGATGTGTGTACACACATGGCACACTGCAAATAACTCAGATATTTATAAGGCACCACCCTTGTACATGAAGCCAATTATCTACTGTCTTTCAGGCACGTTGAGTCAAGAGTGCACAGAAGATGCCTTTGTATCAGCACATTAGAGATTGTGATGTATAGTAAAAATATTTCATATGCTTTGGTAATTTTTAAAGAGCTCTGCATTATGTAGGAGGAGGACAGAGCAAGGCAAGGCTCTCTAACAAGGCCACCCTAAGACTTCCCCTTCCCTTCTCTTTTCACAGCTTCTGTCCCCTGCCTCAGGCCTTAGAGCCACCCACTGAGCCCAAAAAAGCCAACCCAGAGCATGGCCATGGACCAGCACAACTTGTGCTGAGGAATTCTATTTTATGCTATATATTATGACAACTCCATAGTATGTAATGTGTAATTGAGACTAGATTAATATTATATAAAATTATATGTATTATATTGTATTTTCTTCAATCAAAGAGAAGAAAAAAACACATTTGTAAGGAAAGACTACCTGCACTCCCAAAGCTCAGTGAATGGCTGCAGACACATCTGTCACACCATGCTGCCCCAAGGAACCCAAGTTCAGGTCACAAGCTCTGATGTCTGCATGCACAATACACTGAGAAAACCCACGTTGTGGAGTGGCAGGGACATCTTCACAGGTGGATATGGAGAGACAAGAGGAATTCAGCCCCTTTGGTGGATCCATCCTGATTAGTTTTGGAGTGACACTCCTTTGTTGCTGGCTTGCTTGGGGTTTTTTGTTTGTTTAGGTCTTGTTTTCTTTGGTCTTGTTTTAATACAAAACGTTTTCACATGAGCTGGGCAGCACTCAGAAAGTAAGAAGAAAAAAAACAGGGAAAAATCTTTATCACAAAGTTTCAACACCTGCTTACTACATAAATCCTAGAGACACAGTGATCCTCATCACACCAAGAGGACAGGGAAAGGCTGAAGGAACTGGGTTTGGAGAAGAGAAGGGACAGAGGACCCTTACCACCATGGTCCAGTATTTGATGGAAGGCTACCAGGAAGGTGGAGATTGCCTTTTTACCACGAGGGTGAGGGGTATGAGTTATTCCTGAGAAGAACTGGACACCAGAAGAAAATGTTTCACTGGAAGAACAGTCAAACATTGGAAAAACCTCCCCAGGGCAGTGGTGGATTCCAGAGCACTGGACATATTTAAGATTCAGCTTGAGAAGGTGTTGGGCCATTGCATTCAAACTGTAGTCCCACCTAGAGAGGTTGGACCAGATGATCTTTGAGGTCCCTTCCAACCTGGCATTCTGCATTTCTGTCCTTCACAAATAAGACCAGTGTATTTATCCTCCTATTCACCATCAGGAGGCACTTGTACCATTTCACCAGCAGGAACTGGTGAAAGGAGATGACCATAGAAGACCAAAGAAGGAGATGACCATAACCTGCATTACCTTGTAGTTTTGGGATGTCAGATGTGAAAAGTCCCAAGCTGTGATTTTCCCCAAAACCCTTTACACTTTTGCACTTTGCCTTCTCACCTCTGACTGTACCCACAACCAGCACACAGCAGTGGCCACCTACATGAGGAATGATGCCCAAAGGAGCACCCTGTCACCTGGTGCCAAAACCAGACTGCTGGTAGGCACCAGGGCATGGCTGGTCAGAAGCAGCATGCAGATGTGAAGGAAAATGAGCCTCCCTGGAGCATCCCATCAGCTCATCCCATCCCCTGGAGCTACAGCACTGACACTGCAGCAGATCTGGGAGAGAGGAAGTGGTGGAGGTGCTGGCACATTGATCTGCTTAGCTTTCCTGGGAAACAAAGCTGTGTTCTAAGCACAGCCATCAGCTGCTCAACAGCCCACGGTGGCTGGATCAGGAAGGTCTGGCTCCTTTCCTACTGATTCCCTCCAGCACTTGTGGGTTTCTTCCATAACCTCATTCAATTTGCTTACCTAGAAGAAGACATTCCCCCCCCAAATAGTTAAATGGTTACTCTCTCCAATGGCAAGAAGTGGAATAGCACTTTCCTCTTCAGAAGTGGTGAAAGCTCAGATCAGTTGAAACCATCTGAAAATAATTTCACCCTGGACATACAAGTCAGTTGTGTCTCCAGTGATCCCTCATGCAGGGAGCAGACAAAGGACCCTCTAAGTCATCCTGGACCATCCAGGATGGCACCAGTTCATCACCTTTAACAGTGGTTTAACTGCCCTAAGCTTTTGTTGCAGTCCCATGTCTCATCAGCCACAACCTTCTTGACACCTGAAACAGGATGCACATCTTACTCACACCATACCAGACCTCTAATTTATCCAGGGCACTCCTGTGTGTTAGACAACCCAGGAATTCTGTGGGAAGGGAAGGCATCAATGCCACTGGCATCACTACAGCTGCCACCCAGACACCCCAGAGAAACTGCAGGGATTATCATCTCCCCTTCTCCCCCCAACAGTTCTGTTTGACATCAGACCCAGAAGTCAGCAACAACAGAAAAACAAGCAGAGTGACATCACCCAAGCCTTGGTGCCATGGGGAAAGAGCTTAAAAAGAGCTTGCAATCAACAGCCATTGTGGAAAATTTATTTATAATGAATACTTGTCTTCCTTGTATCGCTTAACTCTGCATTATCAGCTACTTCATACATAAAGGATACATGCAATCTTTATTTTTCAAGAAACCAAACTGAAATACACTCACAGCTTAACATCAGCTCTCCCTCCATGTACCTGGACTGGAAGATGTCACACAGGCACATCCCTTCTTTGTCACAGGCTGAAAATCACTCTCCTGCAGCCTTGACATTGGTGGCAAACAGGCTAGTGGCAGATTTTCATTTCTCTGCCAAAGGCAGGAGGGAAAGACTTGGCCTCTCCCAGCTCTGCTCAGGCTCTGGAAGTGCCCTGCAGGAACCACACTCTGAACCAGGCTCTCCTGCATCCTCCTGCCCTTGGATCATTTTCAGCCTCTTCCCTGCACCACTTCCAACCACGATTTTCCTCCCTGCTTTCTCACCTCACCCCACTCCCTTCCCTTGGAGACAGGTTGGGGTGATACCCAACCCAACACAGCCCACCCAAAACTCCAGTTCTTACTTCCAGTCTTCTCCATCACTCCCAGTGAACTCCAGCCTGCATTTCTCTTTTTTGTGTCATCACCTTTAGTCCCTCCTCCAGCCAAGACTCACATTAACACCCCAACAGCTCACCTCACGGAGCATCTCCCCACCACAGGTGCCCACCCATGTGCAACTTAATCTAAATCCAGCAGAGCTGTAGTGCCTTGCAAGCTTAAAGCCTAGCAAGGTGTCCACTTTAGAGCTCATAAGCAAAAAAAAAAAGAAAAAAAAAGAAAAAAGAAAAAAAAGAAAAAAAGAAAAAAAGAAAACTTACAGATTTTTGCCCCATCTGTGAGCAGAAGCACATCCTCCTTCCATCAAGACATCACCAGAGCTCCCCTAAAAGGACAAACCTTAAAAACAAATGAGTTTGCCAACTCTCAGCCCAAATCCTGGCCAACTGAGGCAGACAGAAGCCATGGAAAAATCTGACCCTGGTAAATGAAATGTTGCAGAACCCTACAGCTCCATTTTAGTTGCTTAGAGGAGGGGAACATCAGGCAAAGATTGCATTTCAGAAGCTTACTGACTCAGCAGCTCTTCAGCTGGAACACCCCAATGGCTGTTTGAAGAGTAAAACTGTAAATACAAAACAGATTCCTGAGAGTCACAGCTACCCTTTGGTTTGAAAAGCTCAGACTTTGCAGGCCAGGACCTTTAACAGCATGCAAAATAAAATACACCCCTCCAGCTGCTTTTACCTGGAGAAGCACAGCTGAAAAGTGGCTGTAGATGGACATTAATTCTGCAAAAAGACCAGATCAGTTGGAGGCAGCCCTGCAGACACTTTTCCATACAATATCCCCTGACCTGCTGCAGGGTGGTCAGCAGATTAGGTCAGGCCACCACCAGAGAGAGTGGAATTATATACTGCAGCCAAGCCAGATGGGAAGGTCTACATGGTCCAGGTAAAATTACTCCCCTTCTGCTTACCCTGTTCTCTTTATATGGCTTCCAAGGACCACATAGAATGGCAGTGTTATGGGTTCAGCTATCAAAAAAGTGTTTTTTCTTTTTCTGCTGGGCTGTTTTCTGCACAGAGGGTGGAGCTGCATGCTATAACTTGAGCTAATCTTATCAGTGAGGTGCCACTGAAAAAGGGAGGTTCTGCTCCCACCACTTATCCCCAGTGCCCTCCCTCCACCTGAGCTCCTATGCTTCTCCACCCAGCACTATCCCACTGTAAAAGAAACACAAGAACACCTCAGCCAAGTAAGTGGGTTCAAAAAAAGTCCCAGGGGGGCAATTCCAGAAGGGAAAGGGAGGTGATGTACCAGGGTCAGCAAAGCCATGTCCAGCAGCAGCCAGATCCCAGAGCAGCTGAATCCGTGGAGCAGCATCCCACCAGCAGGAATGTCTCTGCTTAGCCTTGCTTTTGGATCAGGACATGGGACACCCTGCCCACCCATGGGATGCAGATGCTGCACCAGGGGAAGTCATCTTGTCACTTTTTGCTGCTCTCTCCTGCAACTCTGACCTCTGAGAACAACACAGGGCACTGAAGCAACTAAAGCCTGAGTAGTACTCCCTCCTAAACAGAAATTATAAAAAAAAAACCCCAACAAAACAATTAGCCATGCTTTAAATTAATACTCCCATGAATGGTGCTCAAGGACCTTAAAGCATGCTCTTGATGTTGTCAAAGGAAATCTAGGCAAGAAGAATGTCCTCCACCATCTAAATCCAGCAGACCCCAGACCATGATGATGGAGGGCACTTTTCCCAGCATCATGGAAACTGTGTGCAATCAGGATTTCCCTTAACAGTACCGAGATGCAGAAGTTAACTGAAGGGAAACAGCCTCTGCTCTGTATTTCTGAAGGTGGAGATGGAATTAGATCTTTTTACCTTAAGAGTTCAAGAGTCTTTTGAGTCTTAATTGTCATGCCAGCCAGGAAAATCCTTAGCAGAGTCAACAAGGAGCAAGAGCTTCCTTCTTTATGCAGGCTATTTAAAGGTGAATATCAAGCAATTAAGGATACAGAGTCTGATTACCTGCTGCCTAGGTGCTAGAGGTGATGGGGTAAGCAGGGAGTTATCCTTGATTTCTCACCTCTGCATGCTTTCTGCCATGTAACTGCTGCCACGTAACAGGTAAGATCCCCAGCATAGGAGAGAGGCAGCAGCAGAACTGCAGGTTACCTTCCTTCCATCCCCTTTACTGCCTTACCCAGGTCTTCCCAACTAACAGTTTTAAGCCTTTTAAACAATTTTAAGTGCAAATTTTTCAGCTGCACAGCCAGAACCGGAATGGGTCAGCAGAGGAGCTGTGCATTAAGGCAGAGGGAAGGAAGGAATCATGAGCTACAGAACATCACCCCTGCCCACCTGCAGCACGGGACAGATGCTAGCAGATCACAGCTGGAGTTACTTAAAACAGAGGCCACAGAACAGGAGGGAGTTTCTTCTCTCTCCCTCCCTCCCCCCCCAGATGCTGATATTCTGCCAAAGATTAATAAAAGAAAACAAAAAGCATCTCCAAGGACAGGTCAGAAGACCACTTCTTTATCAGTGCCCATGGAGTTCTCATCTACCCGAGTTAAAGTTGGAGGTGTTTGATTAGGCTGAAAAGTATAAAAGCTGAGCCTTTTCAAACCCAGAAACCCCAGAGACTAGAACAGCAGAGCTTGAAACTTTTATATTCCATTATTCTTCCACACCCAAACTCGGGCAGCACCAGACTGTGGAAGGACCTGCAGGAAGAGTCCAAGTCTCATTTACAGTTAGGGAGATGAAGAAAAAGTAAACCAGGGAAAAGAATTCAATTATTTTTCTGATCAGAATGATTACAAATTGCTCTTTGCTCAGTTTGCAATATTGAGGTCAGTCATTAGGCATGTATTAACTATTTTTCATGTAAAATCACATTAACTTTAGGAATTGATCCTAGCTCAGAAAAACAAAACACAACACAGGTAAATCATTTACCCGAGTTGTTTCACAAATCAGAAATAATTAAGCCTCTGCCAAGACGTGTTTACCTGCAGTGAAGACAGCAGTTTTATTACTAATAAAAACTGTCAGCACGATTTCCAACTTGCCATGCATCCCAACACTGCAACCCCACAGCATCCATCACCCCCCTCCACGCAACCCCGGGGGGTCCCCGCTCCCCGTTATGAAATTTCAAGCACGAAACACCCCCCATCACCTCAAAAAAAAAAAAGAAAAAAAACTTAAATAAAGGAGTTTAGTCTCCTGGAAGGGCATTATCACCCCAGGGGATGCCTTCCCCATCCCTCCCTGCATCCCACCGGCTGCGGGGAGAAACGGAACGAACCGGAACAAAACCCATCAAAAAGAACACAACCCTGTTCTAGGAGAGGGCAGAACTCGTTCGTCCTGAATTAATTAACGACTCCAAATGAGCTGTCAAGGCTGCCGGCACCGCGGCTGCGGATATCAAATACCTGAGTCACTTTTGGGGAGGCAGCGCCGGTTCCCCGCCTCCCGCAACCCCCGCGGGGGATCCCCGACACCACCCGCCGACGGGGCTGACCCCCCGCACACCGCACCCCACCGCAAAAAAAAACACGCGGAACAGGGTAAACTGGCGACTTTCCGCCGAGGGCTTCGCCGAAACCCCGCGGAAAGTTTGCGGAGTGTCACCGCGCAGGGGAAAGCAAGCGCAACAACCTTCAACTTACACCCGGGAAAGAGAACCGGGGGTCAGTTGCGGACCGGGACCAGGGGGAAGGTAGCGGAGGGGTGAAGGATCTAGGAATGGGGTGTTGAGGGGGTCCCGGCGCCCCGCGCACCCTGCGTAAAGGGGACCTAAGAGACGCCCAGCCCAAGCCCGCCGCTCCCCGCCGCTCACTTTGTATTCCTGGTAGCTCTCCATGGCCCGCAGGGCGGTCTCGGTCAGCTTGACGTGCATGGCGGTGATGTTGGGCGGCCGTCCCCCGCAGGACAGGCCGTACCGCCGACCCTCCTGCAGCTCCGCCATCTTACGCGCCCCCTCCGCCTCCGCCACCGCCGCCGCCGCCGCCGCCTCCCGCCGCCATCCCGCCGACCGCCCCGCGCGACGCCGCCCCGCGCCCATTGGCCCGAGGGGGGACGGGGGCGGGGCTTGAGGGCGGGGGGCGGGGCTTGAAGGGAGCAGGGCTAGAGGGGGAGCGGGTCTGAAGGGGAGCGGGTCTGAGGGGGCGTGGTTAGAGGGGGCGTGGTTAGAGGGGGCGTGGTTAGAGGGGGCGTGGCTTCAGGGGAGTCTGAGGGAGGCAGTGCGGGGTCGGTGAGGGGAGGGATGGGGGTGAGGGGATGTGGGGGGATTGCACCCCGAAACCTCTCCTCGCACGGGCAGGGACACCTCCCAGCAGAGCAGGGTGCTGTGAGACCCATCCCCACACACACGGGAGTGTGCGGAGAAGGGCAGTAAAGAGCATGAGGGAGCAGAAATCCTGTGAGGGGCTGAGGGGTCTGGAGCAGAGGAGGTGAGAGGAGACCTGATGGCTTTCTGCAACTGCCTCAAGGGAGGGTGGAGGGAGGAGGGAAAAAGCCTCTGCTCCTGAGGGATGGGATAGGAGCAGAGGGAATGGATGGGAGCTGTGCCAGGGGAGCTTTGGATGGGTGTTAGGAAATATTTTGTCAGTGAGAGGGTTGTCAGGCATTGGAATGGCCCAGGAGAGTGGTGGAGTCCCCATCCCTGGAGGCATTTAAAAGGCATTTGGAGCCAGTCCCTAAGGACAGGGTTTGGTGGTTGGTGATGGTGTTGGTCAAAGGTTGGGCTGGATGAGCTTGGAGGTCTCTTCCAACCTAAACATCCTGGGATTCTGTAAATTCAAATCTCTAAAAGGTGAAAGGCTAATGCAGTAACCACTCATTACCCTGTCTTGTTATCAAGCCACTGTTCATCTCTTACAGTCATTTGATTGTGACATGAGACCTTCTCCCTTCTTCTCCATCTCCCTTCTCCTTCTCCCTTCCCCTTCTCCCTTCTCCCTTCCCCTTCTCCTTTTCCCTTTTCCTTCTCCCTTCTCCTTCTCCTTCTCCTTCTCCTTCTCCTTCTCCTTCTCCTTCTCTTCTCCTTCTCCTTCTCCTTCTCCTTCTCCTTCTCCTTCTCCTTCTCCTTCTCCTCCTTCTCCTTCTTTCTCCTTCTCCTTCTCCTTCTTTCTCCTTCTCCTTCTCCTTCTCCTTCTCCTTCTCCTTCTCCTTCTCCTTCTCCTTCTCCTTCTCCTTCTCCCTTCTCCCTTCTCCCTTCCCCCTTCTCCCTTCCCCTTCCCCTTCTCCTTCTCCCTTCTCCCTTCTCCCTTCTCCCTTCTCCTCCTTCTCCCTTCTCCCTTCTCCCTTCTCCCTTCTCCCTTCTCCTTCTCCTTCTCCTTCTCCTTCTCCTTCTCCTTCTCCTTCTCCTTCTCCCTTCTCCCTTCTCCCTTCTCCCTTCTCCCTTCTCCCTTCTCCCTTCTCCCTTCTCCCTTCCCTCTTCTCCCTTCCCCTTCTCCCTTCCCCCTTCTCCTTCTCCCTTCTCCCTTTTCCTTCTCCCTTCTCCTTCTCTTCTCCAGCCTCAACACCCCCAACTCTCTCAGCCTGGCTCCAGAGCAGAGCTGCTCCAGCCCTCCCAGCACCTCCATCACCTCCTCTGCACTGGCTCCAACAGCTCCGGGTCCTTCTGCTGATGGGGACCCCAGAGCTGGACACAGCTTTACCCCAGGGGGGTCTCCCCAGAGCAGAGCAGAGGGGACAATCCCCTCCCTGGCCCTGCTGCTCACACTCTGGGGATGCAGCACAGGACAGGGGGGGGTTTGATGGCTCCTGCTCAGCTTCTCCTCACCCAACACCCCCAGCTCCTGCTCCTCAGGGGTCTCTACAGACATTCCACACCCAGATGGGATTTGTCTTTAGAATTGCCCTGACCCAGGTGCATTTGGCATTGTTGAACTTGATGCAGTTTGCCCAAGCTGACTCCTCCAGCCCATCTGTGTCCCTCTGGACAAAGTCTGCAGGAGTTTAGGAGGTGTCATTTTGATGATGGATTCTGCCCTGGAGGACTCCAGAGCCTGTGTAGGCATCCCCAGGGCCTGAAATGGAGGAGCCAAGGGAACTTGAAAAAATTATCCCAGCACTGGAAGAATTCACAGTCATACACACTGCCCTGAACGATTCCTACACAGCAGTTTGTAATCAGAGGTGCTGGTAGCTCATGGGGGTTTTGGTAGCTTGACCTGCAGCCTTGCTATCACTGATTTCTGCTTTTTAAAAATTATTCATATTGCTGTTTTAGATAAAAAGGAATACACTGGGCAATCAGCTGCTGAAGCAGCTTTTTTAGTGTGAATCACAGAACACTGAGTGCTTCTCTAGAAAACTTGTCCTCCTTATCATCTCATCAGGTTAGTCCACTAACCAGAACAGCAACCTGCAGCCTTCCTAACTCCAGGAGATTAGTGCAGGTGCACGATCATTCACATTTCATCTACTTGATGAAATCCTCCTTTTCTCACCCCATGATTTCCTAGAAAGAGGCAAGGCAGCAGCATCCCAAGGTTCCCACGTGTCCTGCAGGAGGGAGCTGACATGAAGGAGTGATTGGTTTAACACTGACCACAATTACAGGCTGATAGTTCTGCTGGCTGCCAGTGGCCATTCAGATTTCTTACATACATGGAAAATATGTTATAGGCAGCTCAAAACCAGCTCTACTTTCATTTTCCCTGTCTTGTGCCTGCTTGCACTTCACCTCAGTCATTTGACATTCAAAAAAAACTTCTTCAGTTTCAGGGCATAAAAGCATGCTATTTATTATGTCTTTACTGTTATCTCCAAAAGCATGTTTTTTTGTGCCACGAATTAAAATCTTGCCTTTATGTTCAAAACCGTGTCCATATCTGCCATGCCCTGGTCTCCTGGCTGCCACAGTCAGATTATAATTTACTGTTTCAGTAAAAGTCCAACAGTTTAGTTCTTTTCCTCCCCTAGTAGTTGCTCTTTGATCTGCACTGCCCTAGACCAAGATATCTTTGTGATACACACACTGATAAACATATACATATACACACACCCTTATGTATGCATACATATAGATACAGATATATATTTATACACAGTTTCACACAATGCCCTTTCCTCATGTCATTTCTTGTTATCTACCTGTTTGGTTTCCCTTTTTATGTGATTTTTTTTCTTCTTGCTCAAACCAACCCATTAAACCATCTCAGAAGAAATAAGCTAATAGTAACAATCTCTTGGACATATAATGCATAATTCTACCCATACTCTGTCATTTCTTATTTAGGGAAGGCTTAGGCCACCCTATAGATGTTATATTAATGGATATGTCTATGTAGTGCAGTTGAGGTTGCCTGTGAGTGTTTCTTTGCAAGAGTGCTCCTCAGCTCTGTGCATTTCTTTTATTGTATAAATAAAGGCACCTCAGTGATCAATAGAGTGTGGGGAGCAGACATCAGTGATTTCTCCACTACACCTCAGCACGTGGGTCTTGAAGGTTTCACCAGGTCACAGCATCTGCAGCAAGTGGTCACACAGGGTCTGTTACAAAAAAAAAGAATAAATTATAAAAAAAAAAGGCAGTAGAAGGTAAAAAACATTTTGATGAGTGCCTTGAAGTGCTTTTAGTAAGTCAATGTTTCCATTCTCCTCTGAGCTCTCTCTGTTTTCTTAACACATTCTGCCATTGCTCAGCCCTTAAGGAGTTTCTTTGCTTTCCATCCGTTTATGGGTTTGTTTTGCTGTTTGGCTTTTTCATTTATTTATTTATTTATTTATTCATTCATTTATTTATTTCTGGGATGTGTGGTGTATACCATAATTTCCCCTGTGTTTTCAGGTGTCAGGAAAACAAAACCCTGGGAGCAGAGCAGCCTCCTTCATCTCCCAACTTCGAGGCTTTTGCCTCAAAGCCTTTAAGCTCCCAGAGACAGACTGCATGAGGAAGGCAGCAGAATTTCCCCATGCCAGCACCCCAGGAACAGCAGTGAGAACCCCTCCTCCAAGAGACACAGCCAGGAGCTCCAGGGAGAGAAGCCAAAGGTTGGTAGTGGGAAAACAAACACCTCCAGCAACTGCAGAAAGCAAAGCCCAAGTTCACCCTGGCTTCACCCACCTGCAGGATTTCTGCCTGCTGTCAGCCTCCCCGTGTCAGGACACGCAGTGTCAATGATCTTTAGTAGGAAGTGAAACATTTCTGGTCATTCAGCTGGCTTAGGATCTGGTCCAGCTCTTGTGTGAGCAGGATGGAAGTTGAGCAGGGATACAAACTCACCAGAACCCCCGAGTGGGCTGCTGGCCAGGCTGGTGCTGGTGTTGCAGCTCAGCCTTGGGTTTTACAGAGTGAGGCCACAAAAGCAGCCCCTAGAAGATAACCCTGTGTGCTTTGCAGGGCAGGCAGCAGCCCTGCCTTCTCCTGGATGTGGATTTTTGGGTCTTTAGGCCTTGCACATGAAGGGAAGGACCCGTGGTGTTGCCAACGTGTGAGGTTACACCTTTTTAATTAAAGCTGTGACTGCGTGCTGAGCTACTTAGGCTGGTGATGCTTTATGAGTGGACAGCTTCAGGCTGGTGACAGAGGTTTCTTTCACTGGAAATTGCTTAAGCTTATCTTGCAGAAATGAATTAAGAAATATTGACACAAACTTCTTCAGTGGCAAGTGATAAGTGAAACAGTATCTTCCACCAGTACAGGTAGAAATGGGAAGAGGCTTGTCTTGTTTTGCTTGGGTTTGTTTTTTTTTTTCCCCTTTCTTTTTTGTTTTTCATTTTTTTTTAGAGTGCAAGTTCCACGCTCAGACGACCATTAGCATTTGTGCAGTTTCCAAATACTCT
>NW_022045536.1:32398-93331 GCF_003957555.1 Calypte anna | reverse complement strand
CAGCCTTGGGAATAATTATTTATTATTATTTATGTGGATTTATATAAATTTCCATGGGCCAAACCCAACATCTTCCCAGAGCCCAAGGGCCCAAGGGTTGGAGAGGGATGGAAAGAGGGGGGGGGAGATTCCCTAAGGTGAAATTCCCAGAAATTCTCCCCCATCTTCAGATAATCATGGAATAGGGGCATGGCCACAGCCTTGGGAATAATTATTTATTATTATTTATGTGGATTTATATAAATTTCACACAATTGGCTGAACCCAACGTTTTCCCAAGGCTTTGGCCCAAGGGTTGGAGAGGGATGGAAAGAGGGAGGAGATTCCCAAAGGTGAAATTCCCAAAAATTCTCCCCCATCTTCAGATAATCATGGAATGGCCTTGGAAATAATTATTTATTATTATTTATGTGGATTTATATAGATTTCCATGGGCCAAACCCAACGTATTCAAAGGGCCCAAGGGTTGGAGAGGGATTCCCAAGGAGGGGGGAGGAAATTCCCTAAGGTGAAATTCCCAGAAATTCTCCTCCATCTTCAGATCACCATGGAATAGGAACATGGCCACTGCCTTGGGAATAATTATCACGAGAATAGAATAAAATAATCCAGAAAAAATCAGAATAGAACAAAATAATTAAGAAAAAAAAAAGAGAATATTTAGAATAAAATCATCCAGGAAAAGAAATGAGAATAGAATAAACTCATTCAGGAAAAAAATGAGAATATTTAGAATAAAATAATCCAGAAAAACATCAGAATGTTTAGAATAAAATCACCCAGGAAAAAAAGAGAATATTTAGAATAAAATCACCCAGGAAAAAAAAAGGATAGAATAAAACCATTCAGGGAAAAAAAAAGAGAATATTTAGAATAAAATCATCCAGAAAAACATTTAGTATAAAATCACCCAGAAAGAAAATGAGAATATTTAGAATAAAATCAGCAAGGAAAAAACATGAGAATAGAATAAAATTATCCAGAAAAAATCAGAATATTTAGAATAAAATCATCCAGGAAGAAAATGAGAATATTTAGAGTAAAATCATCCAGGAAAAAAGATTAGAATATTTAGAATAAAATCATCCAGAAAAAAATCAGAATATTTAGAATAAAATCAGCAAGGAAAAATCATGAGAATAGAATAAAATCATCCAGAAAAAATGAGAATATTTAGAATAAAATCATCCAGGAAAAAATAAGATTAGAATAAAATCATTCAGGAAAAAAAAGGGAATATTTAGAATAAAATAACCCAGGGAAAAAAAGGAAAAATGAGAATATTTAGAATAAAATCATCCAGGAAAAAATGAGAATAGAATAAAATCATTCAGGAAAAAAAAATGAGAATATTTAGAATAAAATCAGCAAGGGAAAAAAATGAGAATAGAATAAAATCATCCAGAAAAAATGAGAATATTTAGAATAAAATCACCCAGGAAAAAAATCAGAATAGAATAAAATCATTCAGGGAAAAAAAAAAAAGAGAATATTTAGAATTAAATCATCCAGAAAAACATCAGAATATTTAGAATAAAATCAGCAAGGAAAAAAAATGAGAATAGAATGAAATAATCCAGAAAAAATGAGAATATTTAGAATAAAATCACCCAGGAAAAAAAATGAGAATAGAATAAAATCATCCAGAAAAAATGAGAATATTTAGAATAAAATCACCCAGGAAAAAAGTCAGAATAGAATAAAATCATTCAGGGAAAAAAAAGAGACTATTTAGAATAAAATCATCCAGAAAAACATCAGAATATTTAGAATAAAATCAGCAAGGAAAAAACATGAGAATAGAATAAAATAATCCAGAAAAAATGGGAATATTTAGAATAAAATCACCCAGGAAAAAAATCAGAATAGAATAAAATAATTCAGGAAAAAAATGAGAATATTTAGAATAAAATCATCCAGGAAAAAAAAATCAGAATAGAATAAAATCATTCAGGAAAAAAAGAAGAGAATATTTAGAATAAAATCACCCAGGAAAAAAAGAGAATATTTAGAATAAAATCACCCAGGAAAAAATAAGGATAGAATAAAACCATTCAGGGAAAAAAAAAGAGAATATTTAGAATAAAATCATCCAGAAAAACATTTAGTATAAAATCACCCAGAAAGAAAATGAGAATATTTAGAATAAAATCAGCAAGGAAAAAACATGAGAATAGAATAAAATTATCCAGAAAAAATCAGAATATTTAGAATAAAATCATCCAGGAAGAAAATGAGAATATTTAGAGTAAAATCACCCAGGAAAAAAGATTAGAATATTTAGAATAAAATCAGCAAGGAAAAATCATGAGAATAGAATAAAATCATCCAGAAAAAAAGGGAATATTTAGAATAAAATCACCCAGGAAAAAATAAGATTAGAATAAAATCATTCAGGAAAAAAAAGGGAATATTTAGAATAAAATAACCCAGGGAAAAAAAGGAAAAATGAGAATATTTAGAATAAAATCATCCAGGAAAAAATGAGAATAGAATAAAATCATTCAGGAAAAAAAATGAGAATATTTAGAATAAAATCAGCAAGGGAAAAAAATGAGAATAGAATAAAATAATTCAGGAAAAAAATGAGAATATTTAGAATAAAATAACCCAGGAAAAAAATCAGAATAGAATAAAATCATTCAGGGGAAAAAAAAGAGAATAGAATAAAATAATTCAGGAAAAAAAAGAGAATATTTGGAATAAAATAACCCAGGAAAAAATGAGAATAGAATAAAATCATTCAGGAAAAAAAAAAAGAGAATATTTAGAATAAAATAACCCAGGAAAAAATCAGAATATTTAGAATAAAATCAGCAAGGAAAAAACATGAGAATAGAATAAAATCATCCAGAAAAAATGAGAATATTTAGAATAAAATCATCCAGAAAAACATCAGAATGTTTAGAATAAAATCACCCAGGAAGAAAATGAGAATATTTAGAATAAAATCAGCAAGGGAAAAATAAGAATAGAATAAAATCATTCAGGAAAAAAAAAAAGAGAATATTTAGAATAAAATCACCCAGGAAGAAAATCAGAATAGAATAAAATCATCCAGAAAAAATCAGAATATTTAGAATAAAATCAGCAAGGAAAAAATATGAGAATAAAATAAAATAATCCAGAAAAAATCAGAATAGAATAAAATCATTCAGGAAAAAAAATCAGAATATTTAGACTAAAATCAGACAAAAACCCCCAATATCTCTCAACCCCAGCACTGCTTTTCCATTTATTTTTATTTTTAAATGCTTCCCAGCTGGCAGATTATTCCAAGCACAACCTGGGACTTCAGTTTCCTTTTAAAGGAAAGGGAATTTTGTTGGAAAATCCCTTTTTCCCCCCCTCCCACATCCTCCAAGTTGGGGTTTTGGGGCTTTTTTTGGGTGAAAACCACAGAATTTCATTAGGAAAAAAACCCAAAACCTTGTGAAGTGCTTGGGTTGTGTTTGGAGTTTTCTGCCCCAGGTTTGTTTGGGGTTTTTTTGGGTTTTTTTTCCTTTTTTTTTGGTTTTTCTTCCAGCTCTCTCAGTGTCCCAGCAATTACCACGACGTCCACACAGAGATTTCCCACCAAGGAGCGAGGGTTTTGGCTTTGGGCTACAAGGAATTGGGACACCTGAGCCACCAGCAGGTACCTGGAGCTGTCTGTCTGTCTGTCTGTCCCTGGAGACCCCACCAGAGAGGGGAAAAAAAACAAAAAAAAGGGATTTTTGACCCCAAAAATTGCTGGAATTTGGGTGGTTTTTCCCATCTGGAGCTTCTAAAAAAAAAGAATTAAATGAAATTAAAAAAACCCAACTCCCAGGTGGTGGATTTTGGGTTTGGGTTCCTGCAGGTTAAAAAACTGGAGGTAGAAGATGGGGAATGCCCAAAAAGGTTCTGGAGTTTCCTTCTCTGGTGGCTTCCAAAGCCCCCTGGTTGGGTTCTGGGTGGTTTGGGGACAGGGTTGGGAACATCCATGGGGAAAGGTTGGAGGTTGGAAATTCCACCTCAAACTGAGGAGAAACTTCTGGAGTTTCCTTCTCTGGTGGCTTCCAAACCCCCCTGGATGGGTTCTGGGTGGTTTGGGGACAGGGTTGGGAACATCCATGGGGAAAGGTTGAAGGGAAAGGTTGGGAATTGCACCTCAAGCTGAGGAGAAACTTCTGGACCATGAGAGGTTCTGGAATCTCCTTCTCTGGTGGCTTCCAAACCCCCCTGGATGGGTTCCTGGTTGGACTCCATCATCTCCAGAGGTTCCTTTCCAACTCTGCTGCTTCTAACTCTTGGTTTTGGGGTTTTGGGGTTTTTTGGGGGATTAGAAATAATGTTTTTATGAGAACAGTTTGAGAGGTTCTGGAATCTCCATCTCTGGTGGCTTCCAAACCCCCCTGGATGGGTTCCTGGTGGTTTGGGGACAGAGTTGGGAACATCCATGGGGAAAGGTTGAAGGGAGAAGGTTGGAAATTCCACCTCAACCTGAGGAGAAACTTCTGGAATCTCCATCTCTGGAGACTTCCAAACCCCCCTGGATGGGTTCTGGGGGAGCTTCAGGGGTCCCTTCCAACTCTGAGAGTTCTGGGATTGCTGATGGAGCTCCTGAAGTTCAGGAAGGCCAAGGGGAGAGTCCTGGGAAGAACCCCAAGCACCAGGAGAGGGAAGGGAACATCCATGGGGAAAGGTTGGAGGTTGGGAATTCCACCTCAACCTGAGGAGAAACTTCTGGAGTTTCCTTCTCTGGTGGCTTCCAAACCCCCCTGGATGGGTTCTGGGTGGTTTGGGGACAGTGTTGGGAACATCCATGGGGAAAGGTTGAAGGGAAAGGTTGGGAATTGCACCTCAAGCTGAGGAGAAACTTCTGGACCATGAGAGGTTCTGGAATCTCCTTCTCTGGTGGCTTCCAAACCCCCCTGGATGGGTTCCTGGTTGGACTCCATCATCTCCAGAGGTTCCTTTCCAACTCTGCTGGGTCTAAATCTTGGTTTTGGGGTTTTTTGGGGGGATTAGTTAGAACGTTTTTATGGGAACAGTTTGAGAGGTTCTGGAGTTTCCTTCTCTGGTGGCTTCCAAACCCCCCTGGATGGGTTCTGGGTGATCCCAAGGTGATCCTGCTGTACCAGGGGGTTGGACTCCAGGATCTCCAGAGATCCCAACCTTTTCCATTCCATGATTCTCTGAAGTGTGGAGCTCTCAGCCTGGTTTTAGGTTGGGATGGAGCAGTGTGATGGCTTCTCCAGAACTTTGTTCCCAAGAAATCCTCCAGGAGAAGCTGGGGGATGGCTCAGGGTTGCTCTGTGCATCTCAGGTGGCTTTTTTGCACCCCCTGGAAGCTGGTGGTGGTTGTTATGGAGGATTTGGTGACATTTTGGTGACATTTTGGTTTGCTTTTTTTTTATTTTTTGGCAGGTGAGAGACATGAAGAGGGAAGCTCTGGAATGTGACCTGAGGTTTGTGGGCTTCATGGTGGTCTCCTGTCCTCTCAAAGCTGATTCCAAAGCTGTCATCAGGGAGATCCAGAATGCTTCACACCACGTGAGCCTCAGCACCACCCTCAACCTTCCCAAATCTGGGAATTTTGGGGACTTTTGGGGAGCAAGGGGATGGGGAACATCTTCTGGATGTTGAGGTTCTTCTCCTGGGGGGTTCTCCTGGCCCAGAGGACACAAAAAAAGGATCCTGGGGTTGTTGGGCCAAGGAGGTCACCAGCACCTTGGCTAGTGACAGCAGTGGTGTGGCCAGCAGGAGCAGGATTGTCCTCAGGGTGCTGGGGAGGCTCCAGCTGAGCTCAGGTGGTGGCTTTAGGAGAGTTGGCAGCACCCTCAGCTTCCCAAAGCTGGGAACTTTGGGGACTTCTGTGGAGCCAAGGGGATGGAGAAGGCAGGGAGATCTTCTGGATGTTGAGGTTCTTCTCCTGGGGGATTCTCCTGGCCCAGAGGACACAAAAAAAGGATCCTGGGGTTGTTGGGCCAAGGAGGTCACCAGCACCTTGGCTAGTGACAGCAGTGGTGTGGCCAGCAGGAGCAGGATTGTCCCCAGGGTGCTGGGAAGTGCTGAGGCTTTGGGAGAGTTGGCAGCACCCTCAGCTTCCCAGATCTGGGAATTTTGGGGACTTCTGTGGAGCCAAGGGGATGGAGAAGGCAAGGAGATCTTTGTGGTTGGGACTCCATGATCTTCAAGGTCTTTTCCAACCCAATGAATTTGATTTTTCTCAAAAATCTCATGGGCAGAAATCCTTTGAGCCTGAAAAGATTCCTTGTCAAGTTCTGCTGCTTCACCCAGAGCTGATTTTGATTTTGATTTGATTTTTTATTTTTCTGGTCCCCTCAGGTAGTGATGATCACAGGAGACAACCCCCTCACTGCCTGCCACGTGGCCAGAGAGCTTCACTTCCTCCAAAGGGAAAAAACCCTCATCCTGCAGCCTCCCCTCAGCCCAGGTGACCCAAACCCTCCACTTTTTGGGGGACAACACCCAAAACCTGGGATGTGGCACTTCCTGGCAGTGCTGGTGACAAAGGAAAAGACATCAGAGGGGTGGCTGTCCCTCTCTGTCCCTTTGTCCCTTTGTCCTCCAGCTTGGAATCTTGTGCCCACCTCCTCCCTCCAGTGGGCTGAGCACCAAAACTCCCCCAAATAATGGTGGCTTGAGGGTCTCCTGGCCATCCAGAGAGCACCCCAGGAAGCTGATGGCTGTGTGGGAGGGAAGGGAAGGGGTCCCCAAATGGAGGAGGGTCCCCAAAAAGCCTGTCCCCAGCTGGGAGGTGACACCTGAGAAGCTCAGGGCCTCGTGTCCCTGGTGCAGACACTGGGAGCAGCTCCTGGTTGGATCCTGGGAATGTTCCTCACCTCCTGGACCTGCTGGCATCAAATTCCCTGCTTCCCTCTCCAGGTTCCAGCTGGCAGTGGAGATCCCTGGATGGTGCCGTGGTCCTTCCCATCTTTCCAAGTTCCTTGGGAGAGCTGACCCAGCACTATGACCTCTGTGTGACAGGGGAAGGGCTGGCTCACCTCCAAGGGGTCAGCAAACAGCAGCTCCTCAAGCTCATCCCACACATCCAGGTTTTTGCCAGGGTGGTGCCAAAGCAGAAGGTGAGAAGATTCCCAAGGATCATGGAGCTCTTGGGATGAATCCAGGAGAGCACGGAGAGGGTGGGAGGGTTGGAGCAGCTCTGGAGCCAGGCTGAGAGGTTAGGGTTGGTCAGGATAGAGAGGAGAAGGTTCCAGGGAGACCTTGGAGCAACTTCCAGAGCCTGAAGTCCCTTGAGATCCTTCCAGTAGGAGCTTCAGGGCTTGGAGAGGCTCCAGGAAATCTGGGGAGGGAGTTTGGACCAAGGTTTGGAGGGATGGGATGGGTTTAAGAAGGTGAGAAGATTCCCAAGGATCACGGAGCTCTTGGGATGAATCCAGGAGAGCACGGAGAGGGTGGGAGGGTTGGAGCAGCTCTAGAGCCAGGTTGAGAGGTTGGGGTTGGTCAGGATGGAGATGAGAAGGTTCCAGGGAGACCTTGGAGCAGGTTCCAGAGCCTGAAATCCCTTCAGATCCCTCCAGTAGGAGCTCCAGGGCTTGGAGAGGCTCCAGGAAATCTGGGGAGGGACTTTGGACCAAGGTTTGGAGGGATGGGATGGGTTTAAGAAGGTGAGAAGATTCCCAAGGATCACGGAGCTCTTGGGGTGAATCCAGGAGAGCACGGAGAGGGTGGGAGGGTTGGAGCAGCTCTGGAGCCAGGCTGAGAGGTTGGAGTTGGTCAGGATAGAGAGGAGAAGGTTCCAGGGAGACCTTGGAGCAGCTTCCAGAGCCTGAAGTCCCTTCAGATCCCTCCAGGATCCTGGAGAGGCTCCAGGAAAGCTCCTTGGACAAAGGTCTGGAGGGATGGGATGAGGGGGGATGGGTTTAAACTGGGAGAGGGGAGATTTGGGATGGACTTCAGGAGGAAATTCTTCCCTGGGAAGGTGGAGAGACCCTGGCACAGGTTGTCCTCATCCCTGGAAGTGTCCCAGGTCCAGTTGGATGGGGCTTGGAGCAACCTGGGAGGTGTCCCTGCCCATGGGAGAAGGATGGAACTGGATGGGCTTTAAATCATGGAATGATTTGGGTTGGAAGGGACCTTAAAGCCAACTTGAATGATCCATGGGATGATCCTGAAAGTGGCTGCTCCATCCCTGGAGGTCTCCAAGTCCAGGTGGGATGGGGCTTGGAGCACCCTGGGATGGTGGGAGGTGTCCCTGCCCATGGCAGAAGGATGGAATGAGATGATCTTCAGATCATGGAATGGTTTGGGTTGGAAGGGACCATGGAGCCCCCTTGGATGATCCATGAGATGATCCTGGAGGTGGCTGCTCCATCCCTGGAGGTCTCCAAGTCCAGGTGGGATGGGGCTTTGAGCACCCTGGGCTGGTGGGAGGTGTCCCTGCTCATGGGAGAAGGATGGAACTGGATGGGCTTTAAATCATGGAATGATTTGGATTGGAAGGGACCTTAAAGCCAACTTGGATGATCCAGGAGATGATCCTGGAGGTCTCCAGGGTCCAGTGGGATGGGATTGGAGCACCCTGGGCTGGTAGGAAGTGTCCCTGCCCATGGGAGATGGTTGGAATGAGATGATCTTCAGATCATGGAATGGTTTGGGTTGGAAGGGACCATGGAGCCCACTTGGATGATCCATGAGATGATCCTGGAGGCGTTCAAGGTCAGGTGGGATGGGATTGGAGCACCCTGGGATGTTTGGAGGTGTCCCTGTCCATAGGAGATGGATGGAATTGGATGAACTTTGGATCATGGAATGGTTTGGATTGGAAGGAACCTTAAAGCCCATCCAGATGATCCATGAGATGATCCTGGAGGTCTCCAGGGTCAGGTGGGATGGGATTGGAGCCACCTGGGATGGTGGGAAGTGTCCCTTCCCATGCTCCTAAAAGAAACCTTGGAGGGGGAGTTGGGAGCTTTTGGATACCAAGCAGCAGCACTTTTTCTAGATGCTGAACCCAGGTGGGACCACTCAGTGTGGCAGCTCTCACCTTTTTTTTTTTTTTTTTCCTCTTTTTTTGGGGGGGACACACAGGAATTTGTCATCACAGCCCTGAAGAGTCTGGGCTTTGTCACCCTGATGTGTGGAGATGGCACCAACGACGTCGGGGCCCTGAAGCACGCGGACGTGGGTGAGTGACTGAGTCCTTCCCACCTCCTCTTCCCAAAAAAACAACCCCAGCCTTGGATTCTCCAAGATTTAAAGGGCTGGGCTGGAGCTGCCAACGATCAGGAATCATCTCCAAGCTGGTGGGAGCTTCCCCAGCAGGAATTGGCTGTCCTGGAAGAACACTTTCCTTTTAATGCATGGGGTTTTTGGGGTTGTTTTGGGGTTTTTTTGTCCTTTTCCTGGGTGAAGCTGCTTTCCCAGCAGGAAAACCACCTTTGTGCCTTGCAGCTGAGCTGCTTTTTGGTCTTTTTTTGACTTTCTGGCAGGGGTGGCACTGCTGGCAAATGCTCCTGAGAGACTTCCAGAAAGGAAGAGGAGAGCTCGGGATGGTCCCGGCGACGGGCGGGCGGCGGTGCCCACGTTGGGCTCCGGGGCTCTGAAACCTTCATCCCGTGCTGCCAAGCAGAGGGTGATGTCCCAACGTGAGGAGCAGCTGGCAGAGCAGAGGGTTGGTAACCAGGGCTTCCAAAAGTCCTCCAACTTCCTCCTTCCTCTTGGTTCTTCTCCTGGTTTTACGGTAAATTGAGGAGGAGTGGAAACGGGCAAAGCTCTGGAGCAGCTCTGGGAGAGGTGGAGACTTTGGAGAAACTTCCAGAGCCTGAAGTCCCTTGAGATCTTTCCAGTAGGAGCTTCAGGGCTTGGAGAGGCTCCAGGAAATCTGGGGAGGGACTTTGGACCAAGGTTTGGAGGGATGGGATGAGGGGGGATGGGTTTAAGAAGGTGAGAAGATTCCCAAGGATCACGGAGCTCTTGGGGTGAATCCAGGAGAGCACGGAGAGGGTGGGAGGGTTGGAGCAGCTCTGGAGCCAGGCTGAGAGGTTGGAGTTGGTCAGGATGGAGATGAGAAGGTTCCAGAGAGACCTTGGAGCAACTTCCAGAGCCTGAAGTCCCTTGAGATCCCTCCAGGATCCTGGAGAGGCTCCAGGAAAGCTCCTTGGACAAAGGTCTGGAGGGATGGGATGAGGGGGGATGGGTTTAAACTGGGAGAGGAGAGATTTGGGATGGACTTCAGGAGGAAATTCTTCCCTGGGAAGGTGGAGAGACCCTGGCACAGGTTGTCCTCATCCCTGGAAGTGTCCAAGGTGGAGTTGGATGGGGCTTGGAGCACCCTGGGAGGTGTCCCTGCCCATGGGAGAAGGATGGAACTGGATGAGCTTTGTATCATGGAATGGTTTGGGTTGGAAGGAACCATGGAGACCTCCTAGATGATCCATGGGATGATCCTGGAGGTGTCCAAGGTGCAGTTGGATGGGGCTTGGAGCCACCTGGGATGGTGGGAAATGTCCCTGCCCATGGCAGAAGGATGGAGTGAGATGATCTTTAGGTCATGGAATGGTTTAGGTTGGAAGGGACCATGGAGCCCACTTGGATGATCCATGAGATGATCCTGGAGGTCTCCAAGGTGCAGTTGGATGGGGCTTGGAGCCACCTGGGAGGTGGGAGGTGTTGGGAGAAGGATGGAAGTGGATGAGCTTTAAATCATGGAATGGTTTGGGTTGGAAGGGACCTTAAAGCCCCCTTGGATGACCCATGAGATGATCCTGGAGGTGGCTGCTCCATCCCTGGAGGTCTCCAAGGTGCAGTTGGATGGGGTTGGAGCACCCTGGCGTGGTGGGAGGTTTCCCATGGCATGGAACTGATCTTTAAGGTCCCTTTTCCACCCCAAAGCACCCCATGGACACCAAACTTTCTCCTTCCCATCAGCACTCAGGGTTTGGGTTGAGAAGGTCCCACTGGATGCCCACCTGGTACTGGTGGTTTTCCAACCTTTCTTGGGAAGGAAAGGGGAGAGGGAGAGGAGAGGAGAGGAGAGGAGAGGAGAGGAGAGGAGAGGAGAGGAGAGGAGAGGAGAGGAGAGGAGAGAGGAGAGGAGAGGAGAGGAGAGGAGAGGAGAGGAGAGGAGAGGAGAGGAGAGGGAGAGGAGAGGAGAGGAGAGGAGAGGAGAGGAGAGGAGAGGAGAGGAGAGGAGAGGAGAGGAGAGGAGAGGAGAGGAGAGGAGAGGAGAGGAGAGGAGAGGAGAGGAGAGGAGAGGAGAGGAGAGGAGAGGAGAGGAGAGGAGAGGAGAGGAGAGGAGAGGAGAGGAGAGGAGAGGAGAGGAGAGGAGGAAAGGAGAGGAAAAAGGTGGATATTGAGATTTTTCTCCTGTTGCCTGCAGGAGAGGCTCAGCCAGGTCCTGAAGGATCTGGAAGAGGAACGTGTCCCCGTGGTGAAGTTGGGTGATGCCAGCATTGCTGCCCCCTTCACCTCCAAACTTTCCTCCATCCAGTGCAGTAAGTGAGCTCAGGAGTCCTGGATTTGGGAAGAAAAAGCCAAAACAAAGATGGGGGGGGAGTTGAGGGGATCACCCATTTTGGGGAGGAGCAGCTCTGAGGGGTGGGGGGGATAAAATGGGGAGGGGGTTGCTCTGAATTGGGGAATGGTTTGTGGTGGAAAAGATCTGGCAGGATCCAACCCTTCCCCCACCCCCACCCCCTGGCCCTCAGCACAACATCTCCAGGCCTTGGAAAACCCCTCCAGGGATGGGATCTCCAACCCCTGCCCTGGGCAGGCCCTGAAAACCCTTTCAGGAAAGAGTTTTCTCCTGAGTTTTCTCCAACCTAAACCTCCCCTGGCACAACTTGAGGCTCTTCCCCTTTGCCCTTGGGATCAGAGACCTCCCCTGGCTCCAACCTCCTCTCAGGGGGTTGCTGAGAGCCAGAAGTCTCCCCTCAGCTTCCTCTGCTCCAGGATCAGCACCCCCAGGGCCCTCAGCTGCTCCTTGGAAGTTCTCCAACCCCTTCTCCATGTTCTCCATCCCTTCTCCTTGTTTTCCATCCCTTCTCCCATGTTCTCCATCCCTTCTCCATGTTCTCCAAACCTTTCTCCTTGTTTTCCATCTTTTTCTCCTTGTTTTCCACCCCTTTCCTAATGTTCTCCAACCCCTTCTCCATGTTCTCCAAACCCTTCCATGTTCTCCAAGCCCTTTCCATGTTTTCCATCCCCTTCTCCATGTTCTCCATCCCTTTCTCCATGTTCTTGATCCCCTTCCCCATGTTCTCCATCCCTTTCTCCATGTTCTTGATCCCCTTCCCCATGTTCTCCATCCCTTTCTCCATGTTCTTGATCCCCTTCCCCATGTTCTCCATCCCTTCTCCTTGTTTTCCATCCCTTCCCCATATTCTCCAGCCCTTCTCCATGTTCTCCACCCCCTTCCCCATGTTCTCCATCCCTTTCTCCCTGTTCTCCAAACCCCTTCCTTGTTTTCCATCCCTTCTCCATGTTCTCCATCCCTTTCTCCATCCCCCCAACACCCTTTTTCTCACGAGCATCCCACCTCTCACCCCAGGATTCCCACCCCTCACTTCCTCCCTTCCTCAAGCCTCCCTCCAGCTCTAGAACAGAAAATTCCAGAATATTCCAAACCTCATTTTCCTTCCCAAATTTTGGGGTTTTTTTCCTGCTCCTCAGTCTGCCACGTGATCAAACAAGGTCGTTGCACCCTGGTGACCACACTCCAGATGTTCAAGATCCTTGCCCTCAACGCCCTCATCCTGGCCTACAGCCAAAGTGTCCTCTACCTGGAAGGGGTGAAATTCAGTGATTTTCAGGCAACTTTGCAGGGCTTGCTCCTGGCTGGCTGCTTCCTCTTCATCTCCAGGTCCAAGGTGAGGGCAGGGAAATCTTGGGAAAGCAGTTGGGGATGTTGGGATTCCAGCAGGAGAGGCTCTTGGATTAAAAAAAAAAAAAAAATCTGTTTATTGTCAGAAGTTAATGCTGGGAGGTTCAGTATTGGGTTGCTGAGATCAGGTTTGGGAGGTTCCTGAGGGCTGAAGAGACAGAAAGGGAAAACATGGATCAAATCCTTTGTGTTTGGGAGGTTCCTGAGTGCTGAAAGGACAGGAAAGGAGAACTTGGATCAAATCCTTTGGGATTTGGGAGGTTCCTGGGTATTGAAGGGACAGAAAAGGAGAAAGTCGATCAAATCCTTTGGGATTTGGGAGGATTTGGTTGGTTCCTGAGGGCCGAAGAGACAGGAAAGGAGAACTTGGATCAAATCCTTTGGGTTTGGGAGGATTTGGGAGGTCCCTGGGTACTGAGGGTGGAGGATTTCTCCAGGTGACAGAACATGGATCAAATCCTTTGGGTTTTGGAGGTTCCTGAGGGCTGAAGAGACAGAAAAGGAGAACTTGGATCAAATCCTTTGGGTTTGGGAGGATTTGGGAGGTTCCTGAGTGCTGAAGAGACAGAAAGGGAGAACTTGGATCAAATCCTTTGGGATTTGGGAGGTTCCTGAGTGCTGAAAGGACAGAAAAGGAGAACTTGGATCAAATCCTTTGTGTTTGGGATTTTGGGAGGTTCCTGGGTACTGAAGGGACAGAAAAGGAGAAAGTGGATCAAATCCTTTGGGATTTGGGAGGATTTGGGAGGTTCCTGGGTACTGAAGGGACAGAAAAGGAGAACTTGGATCAAATCCTTTGGGTTTGGGATTTTGGGAGGTTCCTGGGTGCTGAGGGGGGAGGATTTCTCCAGGTGACAGAAGGAGAACTTGGATCAAATCCTTTGGGTTTGGGAGGTTCTTGAGGGCTGAAGATACAGAAAAGGAGAATTTGGATCAAATCCTTTGGGTTCGGAAGGATTTGGGAGGTTCCTGAGGGCTGAAGAGTCAGAAAAGGAGAACTTGGATCAAATCCTTTGGGATTTTGGGAGGTTCCTGAGTGCTGAAAGGACAGAAAAGGAGAAAGTGGATCAAATCCTTTGTGTTTGGGATTTTGGGAGGATCCTGGGTACTGAAGGGACAGAAAAGGAGAACTTGGATCAAACCCTTTGGGATTTGGGAGGTTCTTGAGGGCTGAAGATACAGAAAAGGAGAACTTGGATCAAATCCTTTGGGATTTGGGAGGTTCCTGGGTGCTGAAAGGACAGAAAAGGAGAACTTGGATCAAATCCTTTGTGTTTGGGATTTTAGGAGGATCCTGGGGGCTTTAGAGTCAGAAAAGGAGAACTTGGATCAAATCCTTTGGGATTTGGGAGGATTTGGGAGGTTCCTGGGTACTGAAGGGACAGAAAAGGAGAACTTGGATCAAATCCTTTGGGTTTGGGATTTTGGGAGGTTCCTGGGTGCTGAGGGGGGAGGATTTCTCCAGGTGACAGAAGGAGAACTTGGATCAAATCCTTTGGGTTTGGGAGGTTCTTGAGGGCTGAAGATACAGAAAAGGAGAATTTGGATCAAATCCTTTGGGTTTGGAAGGATTTGGGAGGTTCCTGAGGGCTGAAGAGTCAGAAAAGGAGAACTTGGATCAAATCCTTTGGGATTTTGGGAGGTTCCTGAGTGCTGAAAGGACAGAAAAGGAGAAAGTGGATCAAACCCTTTGGGATTTGGGAGGATTTGGGAGGTTCCTGGGTGCTGAAAGGACAGAAAAGGAGAACTTGGATCAAATCCTTTGGGATTTTGGGAGGTTCCTGAGTGCTGAGGGCAGGATTTCTCCAGGTGACAGCAGGACAAGATGGATCCAACCCTTCCACTGAGTCTCCCACCTTCCCAGGGACACCGATCACGCCTCTTCCTTGCATCCTACTGGGGAAAAAACACCCAAAATGGGTGAAAAACCAAATCAACACCTTTTTTTTTTCCCTTCCCAGCCCCTGAAGACCCTTTCCAAGGAACGCCCACTGCCAAACATCTTCAACCTCTACACAGTGCTCACCGTGCTGCTCCAGTTCCTCGTCCACTTCCTCAGCCTCGTCCATCTCTACCGAGGGGCTCAGCAACGCAGCAGCTCCAGGTGGGTGGCACCTCAACCCCTGCACCCCTTTTTTCCTTGCTTGGAGGCTGAAAAATACCCCAAAAATCCAGGAAGAACTTCTCCAGGGTTCTCAACACTCTGCCCTGGTGGCCAAGAGGACCAAAGGTGTCCTGGGGAACAGCAGGAAAAGTGTGGGGAGGAGCCAGGGAGGTTCTGCTCCCCCTCTGCTCTGCTCTGCTCTGATCTGGGGGGGGGTTAAGATTTTATTCCACCCCCAGGATTGAGCTTTGGGGTCTCCTGAACCTTTTCTTTCCTCATTTGGATGAGTGCAGCCTCAGGAAATCTGGGGATGTCCCCAAACTGGGGGTGACACTGGAGTAAAGAGGAGTCAGGAGTGTCTGCAGGTGGCCAAGAGGGCCACTGCCATCCTGGCTTGTGTTGGGGACCCTGTGGCCAGCAGGAACAGGGAGGTGATGGAGCTCCTGGAGTTCAAGCAGGACAAGTGGGGGCCTCCAAACCCCCCCTAGATGGGTTCTGGGTGGGGACATCCATGGGGAAAGGTTGAAGGGAAAGGTTGGAAATTCCACCTCAACCTGAGAAGAAACCTCTGGAAAGTGAGAGGTTCTGGAATCTCCTTCTCTGGTGGCTTCCAAACCCCCCTGGATGGGTTCTGGGGGAGCTCCAGGGGTCCCTTCCAACTCTGAGAGTTCTGGGATTGCTGATGGAGCTCCTGAAGTTCAGGAAGGCCAAGGGGAGAGTCCTGGGAAGAACCCCAAGCACCAGGAGAGGGAAGGGAACATCCATGGGGAAAGGTTGGAGGTTGGGAATTCCACCTCAACCTGAGGAGAAACTTCTGGGCCATGAGAGGTTCTGGAATCTCCATCTCTGGTGGCTTCCAAACCCCCCTGGATGGGTTCCTGGTTGGATCCCCTCATCTCCAGAGGTTCCTTTCCAACTCTGCTGCTTCTAAATCTTGGTTTTGGGTTTTTTGGGGGGTTTTTTGGGATTAGAAAGAACGTTTTTATGAGAACAGTTTGAGAGGTTCTGGAATCTCCATCTCTGGTGGCTTCCAACCCCCCCTGGATGGGTTCTGGGTGGTTCAGGGACAGTGTTGGGAACATCCATGGGGAAAGGTTGAAGGGAGAAGGTTGGAAATTCCACCTCAACCTGAGGAGAAACTTCTGGGCCATGAGAGAGCTGTGGTTTGAGAGGTTCTAGAGTCTCTGGTGGCTTCCAAACCACCCTGGATGGGTTCTGGGTGCTCCCAAGGTGATCCTGCTGTGCCAGGGGGTTGGATCCAGGATCTCCAGAGATCCCTTTCACCCCTCCCATGACATTCTACGATTCTAAGACAAAAAAACCTCAGTTTTCTCCACTTGGTTGATCATTTTTGAAACAAATCCCCAGGCACACCACACCTGTAGCTCCACTCCAGCCCTCCAAGGCCACAGCTTGGGGAACAAACTGGGTTTGGGCAAGAAATCTTCACTAAACTGGAGTTGGTGGGGAGGGGACATCTGTGAGGTTGGAGTTGGAGCTGCTGACCTCCAGTTTTTGGGGTTTTTTTTCCCAGACAAGAGGAGTTTGTGGATCTCTACAAGGAGTTTGAGCCCAGTCTGGTGAACAGCACTGTCTACATCATGTCCATGGCCATGCAGATGGCCACCTTTGCCATCAACTACAAGGCAAGTCCCCTTCAGTTGTCTCTCCAGGGCCACCATTTTGGGAGGAGGAGGCAATAACCCCACCCCAGGTCCTGAGGAGACACAGGGTGGGCATAATCCCTCTTTTATTTACACCCAATTATCCCAAATTCTCCCCCAGTTGCTCCATGTGCAGCTCCTGGCTTCTCCTGGTGGTGGTTTCATTTCATGGAGAGCTTCCAGGAGAACAAACTTCTTGTTTTTTACACCCATTTGTCCCAAATTCCACCTCATGGTTTCTCCTGCTGGTGGCTTTTAGGGTCATCATTTCATGGAGAGCCTCCAGGAGAAAAAACTTCTTGATTTTTACACCCATTTGTCCCAAATTCCATCTCCTGGTGGTGGTTTTGGGGTCATCATCTAATGGAGAGCTTCCAGGAGAACAAATTCTTTGGTTTTTACACCCAATTGTCCCAAATTCCATCTCCTGGTTTCTCCTGGTGATGATTTCATTTCATGGAGAGCTTCCAGGAGAACAAATTCTTTGGTTTTTACACCCAATTTCCCCAATTCCATGTCCTGGTTTCTCCTGGTGGTGGTTTCAGGGTCATCATTTCATGGAGAGCTTCCAGGAGAACAAACTTTCTCTTTTTTACACCCAATTGTCCCAAATTCTCCCCCAGTTGCTCCATGTCCAGCTCCTGGCTTCTCCTGGTGGTGGTTTCATTTCATGGAGAGCTTCCAGCAGAACAAACTTCTTGATTTTTACACCCAATTGTCCCAAATTCCATCTCCTGGTGGTGGTTTTGGGGTCATCATCTCATGGAGAGCTTCCAGGAGAACAAATTCTTTGGTTTTTACACCCAATTGTCCCAAATTCCATCTCCTGGTTTCTCCTGGTGATGATTTCATTTCATGGAGAGCTTCCAGGAGAACAAACTTTGTTTTTTACACCCAATGTTCCCGCAATTCCATCTCCTGGTTTCTCCTGGTGGTGGTTTTGGGGTCATCCTTTCATGGAGAGCTTCCAGGAGAACAAACTTCTTGGTTTTTACACCCAGTTTTCCCAGATTCCATCTCGTGGTTTCTCTTGGTGGTGGTTTTGGGGTCATCATTTCATGGAGAGCTTCCAGGAGAACAAACTTTTTCTTTTTTACACCCAATTGTCCCAAATTCTCCCCCAGTTGCTCCATGTGCAGCTCCTGGCTTCTCCTGGTGGTGGTTTCATTTCATGGAGAGCCTCCAGGAGAACAAACTTCTTGGTTTTTACACCCATTTGTCCCAAATTCCATCTCCTGGTGGTGGTTTTGGGGTCATCATTTCATGGAGAGCTTCCAGGAGAACAAATTCTTTGGTTTTTACACCCAATTGTCCCAAATTCCATCTCCTGGTTTCTCCTGGTGATGATTTCATTTCATGGAGAGCTTCCAGGAGAACAAACTTTGTTTTTTACACCCAATGTTCCCGCAATTCCATCTCCTGGTTTCTCCTGGTGGTGGTTTTGGGGTCATCCTTTCATGGAGAGCTTCCAGGAGAACAAACTTCTTGGTTTTTACACCCAGTTTTCCCAGATTCCATCTCGTGGTTTCTCTTGGTGGTGGTTTTGGGGTCATCATTTCATGGAGAGCTTCCAGGAGAACAAACTCTGGTTTTCACACTCAATTTTCCCCAATTCCATCTCCTGGTTTCTCCTGGTGGTGGTTTTGGGGTCATCATTTCATGGAGAGCTTCCAGGAGAACAAACTCTGGTTTTCACACTCAATTTTCCCCAATTCCATCTCCTGGTTTCTCCTAGTGGTGGTTTTGGTGTCATCATTTTATGGAGAGCTTCCAGGAGAACAAATTCTTTGGTTTTTACACCCAATTTCCCCAATTCCATCTCCTGGTTTCTCCTGGTGGTGGTTTCATTTCATGGAGAGCCTCTAGGAGAACAAACCTTGATTTTTACACCCATTTGTCCCAAATTCCATCTCCTGGTGGTGGTTTTGGGGTCATCATCTCATGGAGAGCTTCCAGGAGAACAAACTTTGTTTTTCACACCCATTTGTCCCAAATTCCATCTCCTGGTTTCTCCTGGTGGTGGCTTCATTTCATGGAGAGCTTCCAGGAGAACAATCTTCTTGATTTTTACACCCATTTGTCCCAAATTCCATCTCCTGGTGGTGGTTTTGGGGTCATCATTTCATGGAGAGCTTCCAGGAGAACAAACTTCTTGGTTTTTACACCTAATTTTCCCAAATTCCAGCTCCTGGTTTCTCCTGGTGATGATTTCATTTCATGGAGAGCTTCCAGGAGAACAAACTCTGGTTTTTACACCCAATTGTCCCAAATTCCATCTCCTGGTGGTGGTTTTGGGGTCATCATCTCATAGAGAGCTTCCTGGAGAACAAACTTGGTTTATTACACCCAATTTCCCCAAATTCCATCTCCTGCTTTCTCCTGGTGGTGGTTTTTAGGGTCATCCCTTCATGGAGAGCCTCCAGGAGAACAAACCTCTGCTGTGGAGCATCCTCCTCTCAGGTTTTGCCATCATTGGGCTCCTCACAGGTTCCTCCCCTGAATTCAACGAGCAGTTTGGGTTGGTGGAAATCCCCACGGAGGTGAGTGGGGAACTCCTCCCCCAGCCCCAGTTTGGGAACTGGAATTCTGGAGGAAGCTGAAGGGTTTTAGGAGAGTTGATTAATCCCAGGAGTGCTCATAATTATGGAATTAAAAAGGGGGGGGGGGGGAGGAAAAAATTCCCCCATCTTTGGGTGTAGAGGGGAAAAAATGGGTTAAAAATGGGTTAAAACTTGAAGAGGGGAGATTGAGGTTGAAAATGAGGAAGAAATTCTTTAATTTGGGGATGGGGAGAGCTTGGAAAAGGTTTTTCCAGGGAATCTGTGGCTGCTCCATCCCTGGAGGTGTCCAAGGTGAGGTTGGATGGGGCTTGGGATCTCAGCCCATCCCAAGATTCCAGGATTTTGGCAGCACCCTGTGAAACTCCTGAGGATTTATTGATGGCTTGAGAAATGGGCTGGGGAAAAGTGCAGGAAATCCAAGGTTCTGCAGCTGGATGGAGGAAATCCCAGGAAATCTGGGAAAAGAAGGAATTGGGGGTGGTTCCTTCCAGTAGCTGAAGGGGCTACAGGAAAGCTGGGGGAGGGATTTGGGTGTAGAGGGGGAAAAATGGGTTAAAAATGGGTTAAAAGTTGAAGAGGGGAGATTGAGGGTGAAAATGAGGAAGAAATACTTTAATTTGGGGGTGGGGAGAGCTTGGGAAAGGTTTTTCCAGGGAATCTGTGGCTGCCCAATCCCTGGAGGTGTCCAAGGTGAGGTTGGATGGGGCTTGGAGCAACCTGATCTTGGGCTTTGGATCTCAGCCCATCCCAAGATTCCAGGGAAAAAAATGGGTTAAAAATGGGTTAAAACTTGAAGAAGGGAGATTGAGGGTGAAAATGAGGAAGAAATTCTTTAATTTGGGGGTGGGGAGAGCCTGGAAAAGGTTTTTCCAGGGAATCTGTGGATGCTCCATCCCTGGAGGTGTCCAAGGTGAGGTTGGATGGGGCTTTGGATCTCAGCCCATCCCAAGATTCCAGGGAAAAAATGGGTTAAAAATGGGTTAAAACTTGAAGAGGGGAGATTGAGGGTGAAAATGAGGAAGAAATTCTTTAATTTGGGGATGGGGAGAGCTTGGAAAAGGTTTTTCCAGGGAATCTGTGGCTGCCCCATCCCTGGAAACATCCAAGGTGAGGTTGGATGGGGCTTGGAGCAACCTGATCTTGGGCTTTGGATCTCAGCCCATCCCAAGATTCCAGGGAAAAAATGGGTTAAAAATGGGTTAAAACTTAAAGAAGGGAGATTGAGGGTGGAAATGAGGAAGAAATTCTTTAATTTGGGGGTGGGGAGAGCTTGGAAAAGGTTTTTCCAGGGAATCTGTGGCTGCCCAATCCCTGGAGGTGTCCAAGGTGAGGTTGGATGGGGTTTTGGATCTCAGCCCATCCCAAGATTCCAGGATTTTGGCAGCACCCTGTGAAATTCCTGAGGATTTATTGATGGCTTGAGAAATGGGCTGGGGAAAAGTGCAGGAAATCCAAGGTTCTGCAGCTGGATGGAGGAAATCCCAGGAAATCTGGGAAAAGAAGGAATTGGGGGGGGTTCCTTCCAGTAGCTGAAGGGGCTACAGGAAAGCTGGGGAGGGATTTGGGTGTAGAGGGGGAAAAATGGGTTAAAACTTGAAGAAGGGAGATTGAGGGTGGAAATGAGGGAAAAATTCTTTAATTTGGGGGTGGGAAGAGCTTGGAAAAGGTTTTTCCAGGGAATCTGTGGCTGCCCCATCCCTGGAAACATCCAAGGTGAGGTTGGATGGGGCTTGGAGCAACCTGATCTTGGGCTTTGGATCTCAGCCCATCCCAAGATTCCAGGGAAAAAATGGGTTAAAAATGGGTTAAAACTTGAAGAAGGGAGATTGAGGGTGAAAATGAGGAAGAAATTCTTTAATTTGGGGGTGGGGAGAGCCTGGAAAAGGTTTTTCCAGGGAATCTCTGGCTGCCCCATCCCTGGAAACATCCAAGGTGAGGTTGGATGGGGTTTTGGATCTCACCCATCCCAAGATTCCAGGGAAAAAAATGGGTTAAAAATGGGTTAAAACTTGAAGAAGGGAGATTGAGGGTGAAAATGAGGAAGAAATTCTTTAATTTGGGGGTGGGGAGAGCCTGGAAAAGGTTTTTCCAGGGAATCTCTGGCTGCCCCATCCCTGGAAACATCCAAGGTGAGGTTGGATGGGGTTTTGGATCTCACCCATCCCAAGATTCCAGGGAAAAAATGGGTTAAAAATGGGTTAAAACTTGAAGAAGGGAGATTGAGGGTGAAAATGAGGAAGAAATTCTATAATTTGGGGGTGGGGAGAGCTTGGGAAAGGTTTTTCTAGGGAATCTGTGGATGCTCCATCCCTGGAGGTGTCCAAGGTGAGGTTGGATGGGGCTTTGGATCTCAGCCCATCCCAAGATTCCAGGGAAAAAATGGGTTAAAAATGGGTTAAAAGTTGAAGAGGGGAGATTGAGGGTGAAAATGAGGAAGAAATTCTTTAATTTGGGGGTGGGGAGAGCTTGGGAAAGGTTTTTCCAGGGAAGTTGTGGATGCTCCACCTTCCAAGTCAGGTTGGATGGGGCTTGGAGCCCCCTGGGCTGGTGGGAGCTGGTTGGAAATGGATTTTTTTTGAAGTCCCTTCCAACCCAAACCTTTCTGGGCTTTGCCCCAGCACCTGAAGGTGAAATTTGGGAGGAATTCCTGGTGTTTTGTGTCCTCAGTTCAAGGTGGTGATCGTGGAAGTGTTGCTGGCTGACTTCTTCCTGGCTCTGCTGGTGGACAGGATCCTTCAGTTCCTGCTGGGGAGTGCCAAACTCCAAGTGCCTTCCTGAAAGGGACCCCCCCTGCCCCATGGTGGTGAAAAATCATCCTTAATTCTGCTCAAAAGAAGGAAAAAAAAAAAAACCAAACCTCAGCTCTGTTGGGGAAAACTTTTTCTTCCAAATCATGTGGAAACAAAACAAAAATCACCTCTGTGAAAGCCCTCCAGCACTTTTTTTTTTTTTTTTCCATGTTTCCAGGTGGTTATCCAAGCAACTGTTGGGAGTTTTGTACCAGCCCTGAATCATGTTTAAAGGAAAAGGTTTACAGAATTTGGTAACTATAAATCCAAATCGATGTATTTTGAAAGGTGTTTTGTTGGAATTTTCCTTTGTGGGGCTGGAAAGAGGGAATTTTATTTCTTTTTTTTGTGGAGTTGGAGGAGTAAGAGCAGCAACAAAACAAAGGGGAGGGGTGGGGGGGTTGCTACACAGGATAAAACCCCAAGAAAATCCAGATAAACCCTAAAAAAATCAAGATAAAACCCAACAGAGAACAAGATCAACCCCAAAACTGAGGGGTTTTTTTCTTGGGAATAATCTGAAATTCAAGAGTTGACACCACACCCTGCCCAGACCCTGTGTTTGCTAAACTGTTCCCCAAAATAACTTGGCAGGTAAGAAAAAAAAAGCTATTTTTATTTTTTTTTTTCCTGGAATTGGTGATTCTTTACCCAGAAATTGAAGTGGAGCTGTTGCTGTTTCCATGGTGCTAACAGAGGGCAGGGGGGAGCCGGGCAGCCGCCGTCCTTTCCACCACAAAAGCATAATTGTACTAAAACCCCCCAAAAAAAACCCAAAAAAAGAGGGTCAGGAGGAAGGGCTGGTACTGAAAAAAATAGAAAAAATTCAGAATCTTCACCCCAAAAATGAGGGGAAGAGATCCCAGCAGCCCCTTTACCTCTTTCTCGATATCAGCAAAGGATTTCACAGTCAGGTCTGCAAGGAGAGCCTGGAAAAAAAAAAGAAATGAGGTGAAAATTGTTGAAATTGAGAAGAATTTTGAGGTAATTGAGAGGAATTCCTGAGGTAGGAGGAAGGGGAGGGGAGGGAAGGACTCACGTGAGCACTGGGGCTGAGTTTGGGCTCGAATTTGGGGTGCAGGGTGAAAGGGACCCCATCCATGGCTGGAAGAGAAGTGGGAGCTGCTGTGAAAACCCCCCAATTAATTAACTGAAGCCCCATAATTAATGACCTGAAAGCCTACAGTTAATTAAGCAAAACCCCACAATTAATTGGAACTCCACAAATAATTATTAATTGCTGCTTGAAGCTGAGGAGCTGAGAAGGAAAGCTCAGGGCCCAGAGCCAGATGAGGACAATGTCTTGATATCTCAGCAAGAAAATACTCAGGAAGGAAGAAATCAGCCCCAAAAAAACCCCAATTTTGGTTTCAGTTCCCTCCTTTTGGGATATGAGGACAAAAAATTGGGAATTTTACCTGAGAGGCCATAAATGGTGCTGGGAGACTCGTGCTGAGGGGCACCTGGGATGCTGCAGCGGGGCAGGGGGGACCTGGAGCAGAGGAGAACTGATTGATGTCCCTGGAAATTCCAGAGAATGGGAAGGAACCTCTGGAGATCCTGGAGCCAACACCCTGGCACAGCAGGATCACCTTGGGATCACCCAGAACCCATCCAGGGGGGTTTGGAAGCCACCAGAGATGGAGATTCCAGAACCTCTCATGGCCCAGAAGTTTCTCCTCAGGTTGAGGTGGAATTCCCAACCTCCAACCTTTCCCCATGGATGTTCCCTTCCCTCTCCTGGTGCTTGGGGTTCTTCCCAGGACTCTCCCCTTGGCCTTCCTGAACTTCAGGAGCTCCATCAGCAATCCCAGAACTCTCAGAGTTGGAAGGGACCCCTGGAGCTCCCCCAGAACCCATCCAGGGGGGTTTGGAAGCCTCCAGAGAAGGAAACTCCAGAACCTCTCCCACCCAGAGCTCCCTCCCCTTCCCAGTCAAAAGTTTCTCCTCAGGTTGAGGTGGAATTTCCAACCTTTCCCTTCAACCTTTCCCCATGGATGTTCCCAACTCTGTCCCCAAACCACCAGGAACCCATCCAGGGGGGTTTGGAAGCCACCAGAGAAGGAGCCACTCAACCAATGCTCATGGCCCAAAAGTTTCTCCTCAGGTTGAGGTGAAACTTCCAATGTTCAACCTTTCCCCATGGATGTTTGGTCCCCATGGCTCTTCCCAGGACTCTCCCCTTGGCCTTCCTGAACTTCAGGAGCTCCATCAGCAATCCCAGAACTCTGAGTTGGAAGGGACCCCTGGAGCTCCCCCAGAACCCATCCAGGGGGGATTGGAAACCACCAGAGATGGAGATTCCAGAACCTCTCAAACTGTTCTCATAAAAACATTCTTTCTAATCCCCAAAAAACCCAAAAAATGGGATTTAGAACCAGCAGAGTTGGAAAGGAACCTCTGGAGATGATGGAGGCCAACCAGGAACCCATCCAGGGGGGTTTGGAAGCCTCCAGAGATGGAGATTCCAGAACCTCTCATGGCCCAGAAGTTTCTCCTCAGGTTGAGGTGGAATTCCCAACCTCCAACCTTTCCCCATGGATATTCCCAGCTCCAGGGGTCCCTTCCAACTCTTGAGAGTTCTGGGATTGCTGATGGAGCTCCTGAAGTTCAGGAGGTTGGGAATTCCACCTCAACCTGAGGAGAAACTTCTGGAAAGTGAGAGGTTCTGGAATGTCCATCGCTGGTGGCTTCCAAACCCCCCTGGATGGGTTCCTGGTTGGACTCCATCATCTCCAGAGGTTCCTTTCCAACTCTGCTGGTTCTAAATCTTGGTTTTGGGTTTTTTTTTTGGGATTAGAAATAATGTTTTTATGAGAACAGTTTGAGAGGTTCTGGAGTTTCCTTCTCTGGTGGCTTCCAAACCCCCCTGGATGGGTTCTGGGTGGTTTGGGGACAGAGTTGGGAACATCCATGGGGAAAGGTTGAAGGGAAAGGTTGGAAATTCCACCTCAACCTGAGGAGAAACTTCTGGAAAGTGAGAGGTTCCTGAATCTCCTTCTCTGGTGGCTTCCAAACCCCCCTGGATGGGTTCTGGGGGAGCTCCAGGGGTCCCTTCCAACCCTGAGAGTTCTGGGATTGCTGATGGAGCTCCTGAAGTTCAGGAAGGCCAAGGGGAGAGTCCTGGGAAGAACCCCAAGCACCAGGAGAGGGAAGGGAAAGCAGCTCCCTTGGAATCCTGGTGGCCAGGAAAGGGCCCAACGAGCCCCAACTGGAAACTGGGAGGTGGAAAATTTCTTCCCAGTTCCAAACTGGTGCAAAGGAAGCTGGGAAAGGGTTGGGAAATGTGGGATTGGGGGGGTGGGAACATACCCTGAGTCTGGGGGGTGGAGCAGGAGCTGCCTCATCCCGGTGCTGATGGTTCTGGGCCGGGGGATGGGGGGGGGGCTGGGCTTGGGAACCTCCTTTTTTTTACACCAAATGGCGAAATTTCCCATTTCCCTGGAAAATCGACCCAAAAAGGGGTGTTAGGGGAAAAAGGAGAAAAAAAACAAAAACAAGTTTGGGAAGGGGAGGGGGTGCTGGAAGTGCCTCCCCCCCAGTACCCGATTTTCATGTAGTGAGGGAGGATTTTGGTCTTGGAGCTCAGCTGGAGGTCACAGACCGCGGTGGTGGCCGCGGCCCTGGGGACAACCTGGACGTAAAGTCGCTTCTTGCGGGAGCCTGCGGGGAGGGGAAACCCGGGAAGGGGCTGGGAAACCCGGGAAGGGGAGGGGAGAAGCCGGGAAGGGGAGGGGAGGGACTGGAGAGGAGGGAAAGGAGATCGGGATGGGGGGGACACCGGGATGGGGATTGGGAAGGGGGAACGTGGGGACCCGGAGGGGATTTGGGGAATGGGAAGGGGGAAAACGGGGAATGGGAGGGGGAGGACCGGGCTGGCTACACGGGGAGGGGGAAACTGAGGCAGGAAAGGGACAGAGAACCCTGGAAGGGACTGGAGAGGAGGGAAAGGAGATCGGGGTGGGGGGGACACCGGGATGGGGACTGGGAAGGGGGAACGTGGGGAATGGGAAGGGGATTTGGGGAATGGGAGGGGGGGGACCGGGCTGGCTACACGGGGAGGGGAAACTGAGGCAGGAAAGGGACAGAGAACCGGGGAAGGGGAGAACCCGGGAAGGGTCTGGAAGGGACTGGAGAGGAGGGAAAGGAGATCGGGATGGGGGGGACACCGGGATGGGGATTGGGAAGGGGGAACGTGGGGAATGGGAAGGGGATTCGGGGAATGGGAGGGGGGGGACCGGGCTGGCTACACCGGGAAGGGGAAACTGAGGCAGGAAAGGGACAGAGAACCGGGAAGAGAGGGTTGGGGCCCACGGAACCGAACCCCTTCCCTGGCTCGGTCTCCACCCTCCCGGGATGGCTCTTACGAGGCTCCGGGAACTCCGGGGCTCGGGTGTAGCCGGGGGGCTGCGGGCTCCGCTCGCTCAGCACCTGCACGTCGGTCACTACCGGAGCATCCTGGAGAGGACAGGAGCTCAGTACCGGTACCGGTACCGGCACCAAGCCCTTCCCCCGGTGCCCACCTGCCCTCCGCCGGTCCTGACGCAGATGTAGCCCCCGCTCCGCTGCCCGAAGCCTTTGCCCAGGTTCGCCGCCGCGCCCTCCGCGGTCACGGTGATCTGCGGGCAGGAGGAGCGGGTCAGGCAGCCACAAAACCGTTGCTCCGGTACCGGTATCGGTTCCGCTACCGGTTCCCCGACCCAACCGGACCCTTCCCGGCGCTCTCACCACGGTCCAACCGGCGGGAGCGGCCTCGGGGGTCGCGGTCCAGCCCACGCCGCTCAGCGGAGCCTCCGCAGCCGCCATGTCCGCTGCTTCCTCCCCGCACTGGGAGCCCCGCCCCTTTCCGCGCTGCTGCGCAGCCATTGGGCGGCTCTTCAGCGGCGCCCGCGGCGATTGGTTGAAGCGATGAGTGACAGGCCCGCGGGCCAATTAGCGGCGAGGAACCCCCCGAGGTGTTTCAAACGCGGAAGCGGGAAGCGGGAGCCCCTTCCCCTTTATTAACGGGAACACCGAGCGCGACCCCAGCCCCAAAACCCCCCCTCAGCCCTCCAGGAGCGTCCTGGGAGGAGGGGCAGCCAGCAGCTTGCGCACGGGGGAGTTCTCCAGAGGCTGGAAGGTCCTGGAGGCTGAAAAAGGTCAGGTATTGAGCCCAAAATCCCCGTTTTTGAGCCCAAAATCCTCGTTATTGAGCCCCCCACTCACCCAGCTTCTCTGAGAGCCGCCTCAGGAAGCCCTCGCTGTCCTCACTGAAGCTCTGCAGCACCCTCACTGCTTGCTGGAGCTCGTCGAGCTGCAAAAAAGCCCCAAAATGAGGCTTAGAAATCCCGGAAATGGGATTTTTTGGGGGGTTTTCCCTCAAAACGGGCAGAAGTGAACTCACCAGCAGCTCCATGCTGCTCCAAACCTCCCCCTGCTCCTCCAGGATCTGCTGGTAGTTGGGTTTGGTGCAGAGCACGGAGGACTGGGAGCTCTGGAGGTGACAAAGGGGCTGAGGATCCTGCTGGGATTGTTCCAACCTCCTGGAAAAAAAAAAAAAACCAAAATCCCCATTTTTCACCTCAAAAAAGGGCTGGGAATATGATCCCCCCTCCCTTTGTTTTCTTTTTAACCTCCCCAAAGTGAGGAAGGTTCCCCCTACCTGGCCATTTCCTCAGCGTTTTCCTGGTAGTGCTGCAGGAGCTGATCCCAGGCGTGGCACTCGGCCCCAAACCTGCCAAAATTCACCTTAAATCCACCCAAAAAACCAGGGATCTCAGCCCAGAATTCCTGCTGGGAGTTTCAGGGGGGACTCACCTGGAAATGAGCTCCTTAACCTGGGCCACTGAGTCCTCCAGGGATGAATCCAGTGAGGTCCTGAAGAGGGAAGTGGAGGTGAGGGGGGTTCAAAGGCTGGGGGTGGGAATGGGGGAAAAGGGGAAAAAAAGGGAGAAAATAAAGGGAGAAAATAAAGGGGGGAAATAAAGGGGGGAAATAAAGGGGGGAAATAAAGGGGGGAAATAAAGGGGGGAAATAATGGGGGGGAAAAGGAAAAAAAGGAAAAAAAGGGGAAAGAAGGGGGAAAAAGGGGGGAAAAAGGGGGAAAAAGGGGGAAAAAGGGGGAAAAAGGGGGAAAAAGGGGGAAAAAGGGGGAAAAAGGGGGGGAAAAGAAAAGAAAGGAAAGAAGGGGGAAAGAAGGGGGAAAGAAGGGGGAAAGAAGGGGGAAAGAAGGGGGAAAGAAGGGGGAAAGAAGGGGAAAAAGGGGGAAAAAGGGGGGAAAAGGGGGAAAAGGGGGGAAAAGGGGGAAAAAGGGGGGAAAAAGGGGGAAAAGGGGGGAAAAGGGGGGGAAAAGGGGGGAAAAGGAAAGAAAGGGGAAAAAGGGGGAAAAAAGGGGGGGAAAAGGGGGGAAAGGGGGGGAAGAGGGGGGGAAGAGGGGGGGAAGAGGGGGAAAAAGGGGGAAAAAGGGGGAAAAGGGGGAGGAAAAAGGGGGGGGGGGAAAAAGGGGGGGGGGAAAAAGGGGGGGGGGAAAAAGGGGGGAAAAGGGGGGGAAAAACCCTGTTCCCCAAATCCCAGGGATGAGGTGGGGAGGGGTCTCTCTCTCTCTCACCCCCGGGGGTCCCGGACGCAGCGCTCCAGGGTCCCGTCCCGTCCCAGCTTCTCCAGGATCCGCTGCAGCTCCTGCTCTGCTCCCTGTGCTGGGAAAAGGGAGGGAAAAACCAGGAATGGGAATAACTGGGATGGAGGGAAAAGCCTCAGGAATTGGGACAGGGGAGGATTGGGGTGGAATTTCTAAAAAGGAAAAATAAATAATAAAAAATAAAATAAATAAGTTGTGAGAAGGAAGGGAAGGAAGGGGAAGGGAAGGGAAGGGAAGGGAAGGGAAGGGAAGGGAAGGGGAGAGGGAAGGGAGAGGGAAGGGGAGAGGGAAGGGGAGAGGGAAGGGGAGAGGAAAGGGGAGAGGAAAGGGGAGAGGAAAGGGGAGAGGAAAGGGGAGAGGAAAGGGGAGAGGAAAGGGGAGAGGAAAGGGGAGAGGAAAGGGGAGAGGAAGGGGGAGAGGAAGGGGGAGAGGAAGGGGAGAGGAAGGGGAGAGGAAGGGGGAGAGGAAGGGGGAGAGGAAGGGGAGAGGAAGGGGGAGAGGAAGGGGGAGAGGAAGGGGGAGAGGAAGGGGGAGAGGAAGGGGGAGAGGAAAGGGGAGAGGAAAGGGGAGAGGAAAGGGGAGAGGAAGGGGGAGAGGAAGGGGGAGAGGAAGGGAAAAACCAGGAATGGGAATAACTGGGATGGAGGGAAAAGCCTCAGAAGTTGGGACAGGGGAGGATTGGGGTGGAATTTCTAAAAAGGAAAAATAAATTAAAAAATAAATAAATAAGTTGTTGGCAGGGGGGGTCTAGGGAAGGGTAATGGAGCTGGGGAAGGGAAGGGGGAGGGAAAAACAAGGAATGGGAAAAACTGGGATGGAGGGAAAAGCCTCAAAAGTTGGGACAGGGGAGGAATTTTTACACCATCCCCCCCAAAAGAAAAAAAAAATAAAGAAATGATCAGGGTCAAGGCTGCCTGGGGAAGGGGAGGTTGGAAAGATGGATCCGTAGGGAATGGTTGGAAAGCTGGAAGCTGAAATCCTGGGGTTTGGGGCATCTCATGGAAAAAAGGACATGGAAGGAGTGGAAGGGATCCAGGGAAGGGTTAATGGAGCTGGGGAGGGGCTGGAGAACATGGGAAGGGGCTGGAGAATGAGGGGAAGGGGTGGAAACCATGGGAAGGGGGTGGAGAACATAGGGAAGAGGGGGAGAACACAGGGAAGAGGGTGGAAAACATGGGGAAGGGGATGGAAAATGAGGGAAAGGGGTGGAAAACATGGAGAAGAATATGGGGAAGGGGATGGAAAATGAGGGGAAGGGGGTGGTGAACACAGGGAAGAGGGGAACACAGGGAAGAGGGTGGAAAACATGGGAAGGGGGATGGAAAACACAGGGAAGGGGGTGGAGAACATGGAAAAGGGGGTGGAGAATATGGGAAGGGGGTGGAGAACATGGGAAGGGGATGGAGAACATGGAAAAGGGGGTGGAGAATATGGGAAGGAGGTGGAAAACATGGGAAGGGGGTGGAGAACATGGGGAAGGGTCTGGAAAATGAGGGGAAGGGGGTGGTGAACATGGGAAGAGGGGGAGAACACAGGGAAGAAGGTGGAAAACATGGGAAGGGGATATGGAGAATATGGGAAAGGGGTGGAGAACATGGGGAAGGGTCTGGAAAGTGAGGGAAAGGGGTGGAAAACATGGAGAAGGGGCTGGAGAACATGGGAAGGGGGTGGAGAATATGGGAAAGGGGATGGAAAATGAGGGGAAGGGGGTGGAGAACGTGGGAAGAGGGGGAGAACACAGGGAAGAGGGTGAAAAACATGGGGAAGGGGATGGAAAACACAGGGAAGAGGGTGGAGAACATGGAAAGGGGGTGAAAAACATGGAGAAGGGCGTGGAAAACATGGAGAAGGCGGTGGAGAACATGGAGAAGGGGGTGGAGAACATGGGAAGGGTCTGGAGATGATGGGGAAGGGGCTGGGGATGATGGGGAAGGGGCTGGGGATGATGGGGAAGGGGCTGGGGATGATGGGGAAGGTTGGGCTGGATGATCTCCAAGGTCTTCTCCAACTCAATCCATTCCATACATTTTCCCTGCTGCTCCCTCCATCCCACTCACCTTTAGCTCTGAAGACCTCGGGGTTAAAGCCCTGGGTTAATTTCAAATTCTGTTCCAGCTTCTGGGCAGAAAACTAAAGAGAAAATTAAAAAAAAAAAAAAAAAAACAAAACCTGACCATTTGAGGATCTTCCCAGAGATTGGGGGAGATTTTTGTTACTTCTGGAAATTGGTTTGTGGTAGGAAAAAAAAAGTAAGAGGAAAATAATGAGTTTTGAAAGGAGCATACCTGGAAACTGGAGAGGAGCAGTGCAGAAAGTCTCTCTGTCTCTGGCAGATCCAAGCTGATGGATTTGCTTAATTCTGCAAAAAAAAACAAACAGAATAGAACAATTTAATTCACTCCAAGTTCCTGAGGGAGGCTCCAAGCTGCTCCTTGTATCAGAGATGTGGGCTGCAGGATATGGAAGGAGCAGGGAAAAAAGAGGAGAAATTCCTCACGAGGGAAAAATCCCAAATCTTTGGGTGGAAGAGACCCAAAGGTCCAACCCTTGACCTCCAAGTTCCCCACTAAACCACATCCCTAAGGATCAGCTCACAGAACCATGGAGTGTTCAGCTTGGCCACCTGCAGACACTCCTGACTCCCCCTTAGTCCAGTGTCACCCCCAGTTTGGGGACATCCCCAGATTTCCTGAGGGTGCACTCAATCTCTTCATCCAGATGAAGAAGGAAAAGATTAAAGAGACCCCAAAGCTCAATCCTGGGGGGGTCAAAAAAAAATTAGATTTATAACCCCCCGCAGGGCTCTTGGCCACCTGCAGACACTCCTGACTCCTCTTTACTCCAGTGTCACCCCCAGCTTGGGGACATCTGAGATTTCCTGAGGGTGCACTCATCCAGATCAGGGAGGAAAAGATTCAGGAGACCCCAACTCTCAACCCTGGGGGTGAAAAAAAAAAATTAAAACTTTAAACCCCCCCTCTGTGGCCCTCTTGGCCACCTGCAGACACTCCTGACACCTCTTTACTCCAGTGTCACCCCTAGTTTGGGGACATCCCCAGATTTCCTGAGGCTGCACTCAATCCCTTCATCCAGATGAGGAAGGAAAAGGGAAGTGTCAAAAGCTTCCCTAAAATCCAAACAATGTCCACAGCTCTTCCCTCATCCACCAGGTCATCTTGGGGTCAGTACCTTTCCCAAACTCCTGCTGACTGGGGCTGATCACCTGGTTATTTTGTATGTACTGTGTGGAGCCTCCATGACCTTCAGAGATCCCTTCCCACCCTAATTATTCCATGATCTCTGGGATAATGAATCAAGGAGGGCCTGGAGATGCTCCCTCTCATCCCACCTCACATCCAACTCATCCCAACAAGATCATTGTCACCACACAGCACATGAAGGACACCCTCACCCTTCTCTCCAGAGGAGGCTGGAGGAGCCTCCATGACCTTCAGAGATCCCTTCCCACCCAAATTATTCCATGATGAACCAAGGAGGGCCTGGAGATGCTCCCTCTCATCCCACCTCACATCCAACAAGATCATTGTCACCACACAGGACACAGAGGGACCCCCAAAACCCTCTCTCCAGAGGAGGCTGGAGGAGCCTCCGTGAACTCTAACGATCCCTTCCCACCCTAATTATTCCATGATGAACCAAGGAGAGCCTGGAGATGCTCCCTCCCATCCCACCTCACATCCAACAAGATCATTGTCACCACAAAGGACACAGAGGGACCCCCAAAACCCTCTCTCCAGAGGAGGCTGGAGAAGCCTCCGTGATCTTTAGCGATCCCTTCCCACCCTAATTATTCCATGAGCTGTGGGATAATGAATCAAGGATGGCCTGGAGATGCTCCCTCTCATCCCACCTCACTTCCAACTCATCCCAACAAGATCACTGTCACCACACAGGACACAGAGGGACCCCCAAACCCCTCTCTCCAGAGGAAGATGCAGACTGGCTCTGCCCAAGCCTGAAGCTGCGAGGTTCTGAAGAACGCTGTGGGAGGCAGCGTCATGTTTAAGCCCCGTTTAAGGAATAATTTCTGTCCTGCTGCCCCTAAAAATCCTGTGAAATGAGACAAGCTGAGTTTCCTGTGGGAGGGGAGCAGGGGGAGGCTGTACCAGAAGCATCCTGCTGGACTGGGGGAAGGGATTTTCGGCGCTTGGTCCCCTTGAGGCTCGAGCGGCGCCAGGAGCGGCGCTTGCGGGAGGAGCCGGAGCTGAGCTGGGGGGAGAGGCTGAAGGAGCTCCAGGTCGGATCATTCCTGGGGCTGCTTTTCCAGGGAGACAACCTGGTGGGGCTGGATCCCAAGGGGTTTTTCCTCTGGCTGGGTGTTCTCTGCTGGGATTTTTTCCTCAGGGCAGCTCTGGGTGTTTTACGGGTGCCGGGAGTCTTCTTGGTGACATCGTGAGGGTTTGGGTGTTGGTGAGGAGCTGAGAGAGAAAAAAAAGACCATCAAAAAACCAAGAACCAGGGTAAAAAGAAAGGAATGGGTGCAAAGAATCATAATGAGAGAAGCAGAGAATGGGAGGGGCTGGAAGGGACCTCTGGAGATCATGGATCCAACCCCCTGGCATGGCAGGATCACCAGAACCCAGCCAGGAGGGTTTGCAAGCCACCAGAGAAGGAGATTCCAGAACCTCTCAAACTGTTCCCATAAAAACGTTCTAATCCCCAAAAAACCAAAAAAAAACCCAAAACTGAGATTTGGAACCAGCAGAGTTGGAAAGGAACCTCTGGAGATGATGGAGTCCAACCAGGAACCCATCCAGGGGGGTCTGGATGCCTCCAGAGGAGATTCCAGAACCTCTCATGGCCCAGAAGTTTCTCCTCAGGTTGAGGTGGAATTTCCAACCTCCAACCTTTCCCCATGGATGTTCCCTTCCCTCTCCTGGTGCTTGGGGTTCTTCCCAGGACTCTCCCCTTGGCCTTCCTGAACTTCAGGAGCTCCATCAGCAATCCCAGAACTCGCAAAGGTGGAAGGGACCCCTGGAGCTCCCCCAGAACCCATCCAGGGGGGTTTGGAAGCCACCAGAGAAGGAGATTCAGGAACCTCTCACTTTCCAGAGGTTTCTTCTCATGTTGAGGTGGAAATTCCAACCTTTTTCCTTCAACCTTTCCCCATGGATGTCCCCAAACCACCTAGAACCTATCCAGGGGGGTTTGGAAGCCACCAGAGAAGGAAACTCCAGAACCTCTCCCACTCTGGGCTCCCTCCCCTTCCCAGTCAGAAATTTCTCCTCAGGTTGAGGTGGAACTTCCCATTTTCCAGCTCCAACCCATCCATCCTTGGCCTGGCCACCCCAGAACAGGGATTGTCCCCTTCCTCTTACCCCCCACCCCTCAGCTCTTGATGGGGACACTCAGCTGCTTCCCTCAAGTCCCTTCAGCACTCTCCCAACTCTCCCTTGGCCTCTCTCCTGACTGACCCCTGGAGATTCTCCAGGATTCCAAGGGCTTTCTCCATGGAGCTGCTTTCCAGCAGGACCTTCCTGAATCTCTCCTGGTGTTTTGGGGGTTTTTCCTCCCCAGCTGCAGGACTCTAAACTCAGCCTGGTTGAACTTCACTCCCAACCTCTTACCTGCCACACCAGCAGCCGCAGGGTGGGATCCATCAGGGGAACACTGGGAGGAAAAATCATGGATTATGGAATGGTTTGGGTGGCAATGGAGCTGAAGGATCATCCAGTCCCCCTCTCAAGACTCTTAAAGATCACCTGGCTGGACTTCAAGGTCCCTTCCAACCCAAACCATTCCATGATTTAAAGCTCATCCCATTCCAACCCCTTTTCCATGGGAAGGGACTCTTCCCACCACTCCAGGCTGCTCCAAGCCCCCATCCAACCTGACCCTGAATGCTTCCAGGAATGTGGAAAACCTGTGCCAGGGTCTCAACACCCTCACAGGAAACAAATTTCCTCCTGCAGTTCATCCCAAATCACCCCTCTCCCAGTTTATAGCCACCCCTCCTTGTCCCATCCCTCCAGGTCCACGTCCCCCCCTCCACAGCTTTTCATGGAGCTCCTTCAGTACAAAGCAGGGATGGGGTTGGGGAGGACTTAGGGCAAGTTATGGGGCCAGGGAGGGTTTGGGGGGGGGCTGTTATGGGGGTAAGGAGGGTTTGGGGGGGCTGTTATGGGGGTAAGGAGGGCTTAGGGGGGCTGTTATGGGGTAGGGAAGGGTTGGGGGACAGTTTTGGGGGTAGGGAGGGTCTGAAGGGCAGTTATGGGGCTAGGGAGGGTTTGGGGGGGCTGTTATGGGGGTAGGGAGGGTTTGGGGGGCACTTATGGGGCTAGGGAGGGTTTGAAGGGCAGTTATGGGACTAGAGAGTGTTTGGGGGGGGCAGTTATGGGGCTAGGGAGGGTTTGGGGGGGCAGTTATGGGGCTAGGGAGGTGTTGGGGGGCTGTTATGGAGCTAGGGATGGTTTGGGGGGCACTTATGGGGCAAGGAGGGTTTGGGGGGACTGTTATGAGGGTAAGGAGGGTTTAGGGGGGCTGTTATGGAGCTAGGAAGGGCTTGGGGGGGCAGTTATGGGGATTGGGACGGTTTGGGGGGCAGTTCAAGCCCCATCCAACCTTCAACACTACCAGGGATGGGGCAGCCACAGCTTCTCGGGGTAACCTGGGCAGGGGGGGGGGCTCAGCACTCTCACCCCAAAGAATTTCTTCCTTATGTCTAACCCAGATTGATCCCGTTTTCCAGTTTAAAGCCATTCCCCCCTTCATCCCATCCCTCCAGGCACTTGTCAAAAATCCTTCCCCAGCTTTCCTGGAGCCCTTTCAAGTTACAGGGAGTCCTACTGAAGACATCCGAAGGTGCTTCCAGGTACTGCAGGTCCCTATTTTGAAGTACCTGGAGGTATTTTTTACGCCTGCTCTCCAAGTTTCCTCTCCCGCCTCACACACCAAACCCCCTTCTCCCCCATCATCTTTCACCGCCTCGCCAAACCTCCCCCAGCGCTCACCTCTTTCTCCGACCCTTCAGACGGCGGCTGGAGGGCAGGGGGAAGCTCCTGCCCCGTGGTTTTCCCTTCCCCATCACCACCACCCCTGACAGGAGGCTCCGCCATGGCGGCTGCGGGCGGGAAAGCGGCGGCAGCTCCGTCCCTGACAGACTGCGCATGCGCGGGGGCTCTTCCCGCCTTCCCTGAGGCGCAACCTCCCCCCCCCCATCGCCTTTTGTGAGGTAAAAAAGGCAGAAAAAGGCGAAATAAAAAATAAAATAATAAAAAAAAAGGCTTTGGATGTTTATTCTCTTTGATAAAACCCCAACTGAAAAGGGCGGACTCGGTGGTAACAGCGATGAACAACAACAAAAAGCTCCGTGGGGAAGTGGTGTGGTTTTGTTGTTGTGTTTTTCACTACGGTGTTTTTGTCTTTTTTTTTTTTTTTTAATTAAATGGAAGGTCCTACCCGAGGAGTAAAGTTCAGAGAGAATTTTGGTAAAGCAACCTTCTGATTAATTAGCTCAGTTAATTCTAGCTAAGAAAAGCTTATTTTCCTATACAAAATTACAATACAGAGAACGCATACAATTACAATACGGGGGGAATAAGGGGGAAGTTTAACTGTTAGTAGCTATCAACTAGAACAGAAATTTCATATTAAAAATCTTTATGGAAATTAAGTCAATTTTCTGAAGCTGTAAAACTCGAGACAAACACCAAGGTCTAAGCAGAGCTTTCCGATTCTTTATGGTAAAAACCATTATTTTCTTCTCGTAAAATCTGTATTTTTTCTTTAAGAAAACCCACTTAATTTGGTGTCAGAAAATGAGGCAAGTTCTTTCCAAATAATTTCACATCCTGATGGGTGTAAGAAAAAAAAGAACTCGACTGGGTGAGGCTGAGAGGTAGAGAGGTTTCAGCACAATCTTCTATTGGTTCCAGGGTTGGTTCTGAGGTAATTATTAGCTGTGTGTCAAGTTGGACAAACAAAAAATATGGGCAAAAAAGAGCAACATTGACAAATTACACTAATGACCTCTTTCCTCTCATCGACAGGTCCTAAAACAACCAAAAAAAAAAAAAAAAACTTAATTAGACGCATCTGAATTAACACTTCCAGGGTCTCCAGCAGGTGAAGTGATTGATGAAGGGGTGGTTGCATCCTGCCAGCTGCCATTAGCCTAAAATGAGAAGAAATACATCAGTTTATTACATTTTTAAGGAACTACCTGCAGGCAACAACATCTGCTTTTAGACCTTTCCAAGTGGCAGTGCTTTTGGAAAGAAAAAAAATAGGTACAGTCCACAAATACCCCCCCTCCAAGACATGAATTTTAGGTGTTACTCTTATTTCTAGTGTCATCCCCAACAAGAATTAATTAATTTTCATTTAAATAAAGCCAAACTTTTCAATCAAGCCTCTGAGAGGGGAAAGTGGGTGGATTAAACAACATCTTTGCCAGATTGGAGAAGTCTGGGGGATAAAAAGTCCCTATTTACTGACACGATTTAATCTCCCTGGGACAGAAATGGTGTTTTTAGAACTTAATAAAGCTCTTACATCTATACGCTGCGTCGTGTACAAAGGATTCCCCACAATTGTGTCATATCTTCCTGTCTGGTGTATGACATGATGTAAAGAATCCATCTGGAACAAGAGAGGATGTCATGAAAACCATGAGGATAAAAAGCCCAGGTAAAGGAATGTAGTATAGACCTTTTTGGCTAAAAATTATGTGAAAAAAAGGCAGGTTTTCTTGCAGGAAAATAAGTTTTCCTTGGCAGACTGTGCTATGAACTGAGCTGTTTCATCATCAAAACAAATTAGTGCCTGAAAATGCCCTTCCCCTATAGCTTTTAGGACAGAAAAATAGATTTTATGCAATCCAGATGGATTTAGGAATTCAGCAGAAAGCTTAAAAGGAGTTTAACAACTGTTAACTAGAAATCCTAACCATAAGTCTGACTTCAGTGGAACCAAACTGACTCTTTGGATTGATACCTACTTTCAAAAAAAATCAGATTAGCTTTGATTTTTCAGATTTCAGGTCAATTCTGAAAGGTCTAAACCTTCTGAATAAGGTTTAGAGACTTCACAACCTCCCTGGGTGACCTCATACCATATAAAGGACAGAAAAATGGGATTTTCACATTTCTTTCACTGCTAAAAGTGTTTATTTTTGTTTTTTTTTCTTGCTGACCTGTGACTGCACGTTGGTTCCCACAGGGGAGCTCTGGTAGGAAGTCAAGGACTGCAAGTTTATAAACGAATCTCCAGAATTTGTCATCTTAAAAGAGCCAGAGGAAGCTGGGAAAAAAAAACCAAAACACAACCCAAACAAAACCATGAGACATGAAACTCATCAAAAATGGTTCTCCAACAAACTTTTAAGTTTAGAAGGAAACCTACGACCGTTTCCAACACCAGGGATTATTCCCAAGTATTTCAAACACCTCGTTCTTTTCCAAGAAATCATCAGAGAGTCCCAAGCAGAGAAGATCCTCACTCACCTGGGTTTGGTGTCCTCACTCACCTGAATTTGGTGTCGAGGGAGAGTTTGCCTGGTTGCCTTGAGCCACCACGTTTGTTGCATCCACTGCAGTTTTGGCAGCATAGATGTTGGCTTCTTCTTGGAACTTCCCCATGTTTTTCTTGTAGCGAATTCTTTTGTTGCCAAACCAGTTGGAAACCTGGAGACACAAAACACCTCTGAGCATTTCAGCCAATTATCCCATTTGCCACCAGCCAGGGAAGATTTAAACCAGAAGTTTTAAGGCTTCAAGGAGAAAAATAACCCTAAATCCATCAGATTAACCAAAATCCTCTTTAAAGTGCCAGTGATTGAAGCTTGCTGCTAGCTATGGAGGAGAGGGGGGGAACATTATTTGAGGGGAAAAAAGGCAATTTGAGAGAAATCATACCTGTGAAACTGTGATACCCCCTTTCTTTGCAAGCTCTTCTTTGGCTTCTTCACTGGGGTAAGGATTGCTCAGGTGTGAATAAAAATATTCATTCAGCACTTCTGTTGCCTGTTTGCTGAAGTTACGTCGTTTACGCCTAAAAGAAAAGATGGAAATCATCTTGTGGAGTGGCCAAGGAACCCCCTTTGGCTTCTCTTCTCTTCAAAAATACATCTGCTTTGAAAGAGGATGTTAAAGAGTTGAGTGGAATTTTAAAAAATTCTGGATGTCAGGAAGGGACCTCTGGAGATCATGGATCCAACCCCCTGGCACAGCAGGATCACCTTGGGAGCACCCAGAACCCATCCAGGGGGGTTTGGAAGCCACCAGAGAAGGAGATTCCAGAACCTCTCAAACTGTTCTCATAAAAACGTTCTTTCTAATCCCCCAAAAAAACCCAAAAAACCCAAAACCAAGATTTAGAAGCAGCAGAGTTGGAAAGGAACCTCTGGAGATGATGGAGTCCAACCAGGAACCCATCTAGGGGGGTTTGGAAGCCGCCAGAGATGGAGATTCCAGAACCTCTCATGGCCCAGAAGTTTCTCCTCAGGTTGAGGTGGAATTCCCAACCTCCAACCTTTCCCCATGGATGTTCCCTTCCCTCTCCTGGTGCTTGGGGTTCTTCCCAGGACTCTCCCCTTGGCCTTCCTGAACTTCAGGAGCTCCATCAGCAATCCCAGAACTCTCAGGGTTGGAAGGGACCCCTGGAGCTCCCCCAGAACCCATCCAGGGGGGTTTGGAAGCCACCAGAGATGGAGATTCCAGAAGTTTCTCCTCAGGTTGAGGTGGAACTTCCAAACCTTCTCCTTCCAACCTTTCCCCATGGATGTCCCCACCCAGAACCCATCCAGGGGGGGTTTGGAGGCCCCCACTTGTCCTGCTTGAACTCCAGGAGCTCCATCACCTCCCTGTTCCTGCTGGCTACAGGGTCCCCAACACAAGCCAGGATGGCAGTGGCCCTCTTGGCCACCAGCACACACTCCTGACACCTCCCTAGTCCAGTGTCACCCCCAGCTTGGGGACATCTGAGATTTCCTGAGGGTGCACTCAATCCCCTCATCCAAATGAGGAAGGAAAAGATTCAGGACACCCCAAAGCTCAACCCTGGGGGTGAAAAAAAATTAAATTTTTAAAACCCCCCCTCAGTGCTCTTGGCCACCTGCAGACACTCCTGACTCCTCTTTACTCCAGTGTCCCCCAGCTTGGGGACATCCTCAGATTTCCTGAGGGTGAACTCATCCAGATGAGGAAGGAAAAGATTCAAAAGACCCCAAAACTCAACCCTGGGGGTGAAAAAAAATTAAAATTTTTAAACCCCCCCTCAGGGCTCTTGGCCACCTGCAGACACTCCTGACTCATCTTTACTCCAGTGTCACCCCCAGTTTGGGGACATCTGAAGATTTCTTGAGGCTGCACTCAATTCCCTCATCCAGATTAGGAAGGAAAAGATTCAGGAGACCCCAAAGCTCAACCCTGGGGGTGAAAAAAAAATTAAATTTATAAACCCCCCCTCAGGGCTCTTGGCCACCTGCAGACACTCCTGACTCCTCTTTACTCCAGTGTCACCCCCAGCTTGGGGACATCTGAAGATTTCCTGAGGGTGAACTCATCCAGATGAGGAAGGAAAAGATTCAGGACACCCCAAAGCTCAATCCTGGGGGTGAAAAAGAAAACTTAAAGTTTTAACCCCCCCTTTGGCTCAGCTCTTCCCAGCCGTACCGAGCGTCGAGGAAGCGGGAGCGCAGGATCATCACGGCCTCACAGGTGCTCTGCTTCAGCTGCATCTGGATGGTGCTGAATTTCCCATGGATAATGTTGACCATCCTCTCGATTTCCTTCGGGGAAATGGGTCTGGTCCGACTCTGCTCCCTCAGGAGGTTCATCACGTGGGTGGTGAACTCGCTGCAGGCCTGGGAACACAGACATTGGTCTGCTCAAAGGAGAAAACCACCCCGGGGCTCCTTCCCCCAACAAGAAGATCAACAGAAAAAAACAACTTTTTAGAGTTTCCACCTTTTGGCTTTACTCGGTTTTACCCTTCAAATCTTAGAAGCCCAGATTGGTTGGGGTTGGAAGGGACCTCATCCAGTTCCAACACAGTTCCAGCCCAGGGTGCTCCAAGCCCCATCCAAGTGCACCTTGGAGACCTCCAGGGATGAGGCAGCCACCTCCAGGATCATCCCATGGATCATCCAAGTGGGATCCAAGGTCCCTTCCAACCTAAACCATTCCATGATCTAAAGCTCATCCAGTTCCATCCGTCTCCCATGGGCAGGGACACCTCCCAGGGTGCTCCAAGCCCCATCCAACCTGGCCTTGGACACCTTCAGGATCATCCCATGGATCATCTGGGTGGGTTTTAAGGTCCCTTCCAACCCAAACCATTCCATGATTTAAAGCTCATCCACTTCCATCCTTCTCCCAACACCTCCCTCCAGCCCAAGGTGCTCCAAGCCCATCCAACCTGACTTTGGAGACCTCCAGGATCATCTCATGGATCATCCAAGGGGGCTTTAAGGTCCCTTCCAACCCAAACCATTCCATGATTTAAAGCCCATCCACATCCAAACATCTCCCATGGGCAGGGACACCTCCCAGGGTGCTCCAGCCCCATCCAACCTCACCTTGGACACCTCCAGGGATGGGGCAGCCACCTCCAGGATCATCCCATGGATCATCCAAGGGGAATCCATGGTCCCTTCCAACCCAAACCATTCCATGACCTAAAGATCATCCACTTCCATCCTTCTCCCATGGACAGGGACACCTCCAACCATCCCAGCTTGCTCCAAGCCCCATCCAACCTCACCTTGACCACTTCCAGGGATGAAGCATCCCCAGCTTCCCTGGAAAAAACCCATTCCAGGGTCTCACCAGCCTCACACTGAAGAATTCCTCTCATTTCCAACCTCAATCTCCTCTTTTCAAGTTTTAAACCTTCATCCTCTCTCTCCACACCCATGGAAAAAAAAACCCTACCCCAGTTTTTCTTGTAACCCCTTCAAACAGCAGACTGAAAAACCCCAAATTCCAAACTAGCCACAAAGATAAAGGAGATATTTATGATCTGGAGTTTCTCCTTCTCTCCTCACCCTTTTTTTTTGGTAAAACAGAGAGAAACCAGAACCCTGCCAAATCCCTTTGACTCCACTCTCAAAAGAAAAAAATCAAATCAAATAAACCCGACGCCAAACAAGAAATGATAAAAAAAAAAAAAAAAAATCAAAATAACAGGATTACAGTTTGAATTGAGATGATAAAAACTCTTCCATGCAGAAAGATCACCTGTTCATATTTCTCTAGCTCTGAGTGGTAAATCTGTCGGATCTGTGACAGCTTGGCCCTGTAGTCAGAGTGCTCAATGCTATTGTCATTGGGACAGCCACCTGATGCTGCTGCTACAGCCACTGCTCCTCCTCCTCCTCCTCCTCCTCTTCCTCTTTTCTCAGGCCCGGAGACACCTTCTGCCAGCAACATGTTATCAAGTCTCATGAGCTGAGCATCTGGGGGCTCTTCCTCCTGAATACCACGGATACTCAGCACTGGAGAGAGAGAAAAAAACAGGTTATTATTCCCCTGAATTCCCCCCAAAGCCTTTCAGCTAAATTCCCCTAAAATTCCCCCCAAATCCCCCAAAGCCTTTCAGCTCAATTCCCCTAAAATTCCCCTGAATTCCCCCCAAAGCCTTTCAACACCCTGACCCCCAGCTAAATTCCCCCAAATTCCCCCCAAAGCCTTTCAGCTAAATTCCCCCAAAATTCCCCCAAATTCCCAAAGCCTTTCAGCTCAATTCCCCTAAAATTCCCCTAAATTCCCCCCAAAGCCTTTCAGCTAAATTCCCCTAAAATTCCCCTAAACTCCCTCAAAGCCTTTCAGCACCCTGACCCCCAGCTAAATTCCCCCAAATTCCCCCCAAAGCTTTTCAGCTAAATTCCCCTTAATTCCACTCAAAGCCTTTCAGCTCAATTCCCCTAAAATTCCCCTAAATTCCCCTAAAATCCCCCAAAGCCTTTCAGCTAAATTCTCCTAAAATTCCCCTAAATTCCCCCAAAATCTTTCAGCTCAATTCCCCTGAATTCTCCCAAAGCCTTTCAGCACCCCAGTGCCCTAAAATTCCCCTAAAATTCCCCTAAACTCCCTCAAGGCCTTTCAGCACCCTGACCCCCAGCTAAATTCCCCTAAAATTCCCCCAAAATTCCCCTGAATTCCCCCAAAGCCTTTCAGCACCCTGACCCCCAGCTAAATTCCCCCAAATTCCCCCCAAAGCCTTTCAGCTCAATCCCCTAAATTCCACTCAAAGCCTTTCAGCTCAATTCCCCTAAAATACCCCTAAAATTCCCCTAAAATCTCCCCAAAGCCTTTCAGCTAAATTCCCCTAAAATTCCCCTAAAATCTCCCCAAAGCCTTTCAGCTAAATTCCCCTTAATTCCACTCAAAGCCTTTCACTTCAATTCCCCTAAAATTCCCCTAAAATCCCCCAAAGCCTTTCAGCTAAATTCCCCTAAAATGCCCCTAAATTCCCCCCAAAGCCTTTCTGCTAAATTCCCCTAAAATACCCCTAAAATCCCCCAAAGCCTTTCAGCACCCCAATGCCCTAAAATTCCTCTAAATCCCCCCAAAGCCTTTCAGCTAAATTCCCCTAAAATTCCCCTAAACTCCCCCAAAGCCTTTCAGCACCCTGACCCCCAGCTAAATTCCCCCAAATTCCCCCAAAGCCTTTCAGCTAAATTCCCCTAAAATTCCCCTAAAATCTCCCCAAAGCCTTTCAGCTAAATTCCCCTAAAATTCCCCTAAACTCCCCCAAAGTCTTTCAGCTAAATTCCCCTAAACTCCCCCAAAGCCTTTCAGCTAAATTCCCCTAAAATTCCCCTAAAATTCCCCTAAATCCCCCCAAAGCCTTTCAGCTAAATTCTCCCTAATTCCACTCAAAGCCTTTCACTTCAATTCCCCTAAAAAATTTTTTAAAAATGGTTTTAAAATTATTTTTGTGTTTTTTTGGTGTTTTTCCCAATTTTTTTTAATTTTCTGAGCTTTTTTCACAAAACTCCACTGAAATATTTGGGCTGGGAAGTGGGAAAAAAGCAAAAAAAAAGCAATTTTGGTGTCACCTTCTGATTGAAGTGTGCCAAGTGTCTCCTTATGCAGATTGTGATGCTTCTCAGCTGCACCTTAATTTGATGTCATTTGTCTAATTATGTTAATTAGCCATTAGTTAGCAGCAATTACACAGCAGCTCATCTCAAGCTGACTGCTGGAAAACCTCCAGAAAGGACCTTCCCTGGCTCAGCCCTTGGGAAGTCAGGAAAAAAGGAGGAAAAAGGGAAGGAAACTGCAATCCCAACCTTTAAAGTTTTCTTTAACCAACTCCCCACGAATGAGCAGACCCAAAACTCCAGCAAAAAGCCCCAAAAAACCAAAGTTCCTCCCCAAAAAACCAAAGTTCCTCCAAAAAAAAACCCAAATTCCCCCCAAAAATCCATTGGATATTTGCTCTCCACCATCTTCTCCCTCACCTCCTGCCCCATCCTACTCAGAGGAGACTTCCCCCCCTTTTTTTCCATCAAATTCCTCTTCCCACAAAAGCTTCAGAACCCCAAAAATGACCCAATTCATCCCAAAATGCCACAGAACCAGGGAGCTGGCCCAGTTCAGGGTTTTAGGGATGATCCAGAAAGTCCTTGAGGAGCAGGAGAAAACCCTCAGCACTCAAACCCTTTGCTTTAGGTCCCTCCATGAATTTTTCATGGATTTTTCCTGGATTTTTCCTGGATTTTTGAGGAAAAAACCCCCACTTTGGCTCCCAAAATTCCCACCTGGTGTCTCCAGGGAACATCCTGAGTCCTCTGGCTCCTCACCTCCCAAAAAACCCCAAATTCCCCTCAAAAAACAAAGGATTTTTGCTCTGCACCAACTTCTTCCTCACCTCCTGCCCCATCCTACTCAGAGGAGACTTCCCCCCCTTTTACTCCATCAAATTCCTCTTCCCACAAAAGCTTCAGAACCCCAAAAATGACCCAATTCATCCCAAAATGCCACAGAACCAGGGAGCTGGCCCAGTTCAGGGTTTTAGGGATGATCCAGAAAGTCCTTGAAGAGCAGGAAAAAACCCTCAGCACTCAAACCCTTTGCTTTAGGTCCCTCCATGGATTTTTCATGGATTTTTCCTGGATTTTTCCTGGATTTTTGAGGAAAAAAACCCCACTTTGGCTCCCAAAATTCCCACCTGGTGTCTCCAGGGAACATCCTGAGTCCTCTGGCTCCTCACCTCCCAAAAAACCCCAAATTCCCCCCCAAAACCAAAGGATTTTAGGTCTCCACCAACTTCTCCCTCACCTCCTGCCCCATCCTCCTTTTTTTCATCGAATTCCTCTTCCCACAAAAGCTTCAGAACCCCAAAAATGACCCAATTTATCCCAAAATGCCACAGAACCAGGGAGCTGGCCCAGTTCAGGGTTTTAGGGATGATCCAGAAAGTCCTTGAGGAGCAGGAGAAAACCCTCAGCACTCAAACCCTTTGCTTTAGGTCCCTCCATGAATTTTTCATGGATTTTTCCTGGATTTTTCCTGGATTTTTGAGGAAAAAACCCCCACTTTGGCTCCCAAAATTCCCACCTGGTGTCTCCAGGGAAGATCCTGAGTCCTCTGGCTCCTCACCTCCCAGCTCCTCATCAAAGCTTCCACCTAATTATTCTGATCCAAATGAAATTCCCATCATTCCTAATTAATTTTCCATTAAAATCCCTCAGAGCTGGAGGTGCTGGAGCCTCACCCTGTATGCAAATGAAATCATTATCATAAATTTACATCTCATTAATTAGGGAGATGCAGATGGAATGAGGATCAGCAGGAGCCACACTCACTTCACTTCTTTCCCTTGCCAGGTTTTCCTGGAAAAAAATCCAGATTTTCTTTGGAGAAGGAGTGGGAACCATGCAGAAAAGCTCCATAAATTTATTTTTTAATTAAATTAAATTGATTTTTTATTATTTAAAAGAAAGTTTATTTAAAATAAGTTATTTATTTAAGTTTACTTTAACCTGAACTCCAGCAAAACACCCCCTGGGGGATTTTATCCCATTTTTCCCCATTTTTACCCCATTTTTCATACCCTCTGGAGGCCTCAAGTTGGGTTTTTGGGGTTTTTTTTTCTGTGTTTTGCTCTAAATCCAAAATAATCCAGGAAAAAGGGAATGGAAAAGGAAGAGAAAAAGTTCCAGGGGTTAAATGCTGAGGGGGGGATGGCCAAAAATGTGGCAAAAAAGGGAAAATGGGGTGTTCAGAAATAAAAGGTGAATAAAAAAGGGATTTAATCCCTCCCTGAGTGCCAGGAGCCAACGTTGAGAGGATGAAAATGAGGAGAAATAATTAAAAAAAAACTTAAATAAGAAGCAGGGTCCCAGTGCACAGCTGGTCCTGGGAAAAATGGGTGGAAATCAGGTTTTTTTGCCTCAAAATGAGGCTGGAATTCAGCAGAGAGAAGTTTGCTGCTAACAAGGGATGGAGAGGGAAGAAGGAAAAAGAAAAAAAACCTCTAAAATGAGAAAATCAGCAGCAAAATAAGAAAGAAATAATAAAGAAATAAGAAATAAGAAATAAATAATAAGTAGATAATAACTAAATAAAAAAGGGAAAAAGGGAAAAAAGGAAAAAAGGGAAAAAGGGGGGAAAAAGGGGAAAAAGGGAAAAAAGGGTAAAAAGGGTAAAAAGGGAAAAAAGGGAAAAAAGGGAAAAAGGAGGAAAAGTGGAAAAAAGGGGAAAAAGGGGAAAAGGGGGAAAAAAGGGGAAAAAAGAGGAAAAAGGGGAAAAGGGGGAAAAAGGGAAAAGGGGAACAAAAGGGAAAAAGGGGAAAAAGGGAAAAAAGGAAAAAAGGGGAAAAAGGGAAAAAAGGGGGGAAAAGGGAAAAAAGGGGAAAAAGGGAAAAAAAGGTGAAAAAGGGGAAAAGGGAAAAAGGAAAAAAGGGGAAAAGGGAAAAAGGGAAAAAGGGGGAAAAAAGGGAAAAGGGGAAAAAGGGAAAAGGGGGAAAAAAGGGAAAAAGGGAAAAAAGGGGAAAAAAGGAAAAAGGGAAAAGGAAAAAAGGGGGGAAAGGGAAAAAAGGGGGAAAAGGGGAAAAAAGGGGAAAAAGGGGAAAAAGGGGGGGAAAAGGGGGAAAAGGAGAAAAAAGGGAAAAGGGAATAAAGGGAAAAATAGGGGAAAAAGGGGAAATAGGGGAAAAAGGGAGAAAAGGGGAAGAAAAGGGAAAAAGGAGGAAAAGGGAAAAAGGAAAAAGGAAAAAAGGAAGAAAAAGAAAAAAGGAAAAAAGAAGAAAAAGAGAAAAAACCCAAAAAAAAACCAAAAGAAAAACAAAAGAAAAAAGAAAAAAAGAAAACAAGAAAAAAAGAACAAAAGAAAAAAAGGAAAAAATAAAACAAAAGAAAAAAAGAAAAATAGAAAAAACAGCAGAAAAAAGAAAAAAGAAAAACAAAGGAAAAAAGAAGAAACAAAAGAAAAACAAAAGGAAAAAATAAAACAAAAGAAAAAAAGAAAAATAGAAAAACAAAAGAAAAAAGAAAGGAAAAAAAAAAAAAAGAAAAAAGGAAACAGGGGAAAATCAGGGTTTTCTCAAGCAAAAAGCCAAAACCAGGGGGGGTTTTGGGGTAAAAAAGGCAAAAAAAGATGAATAAAGGCTTTTTAAGGAGATGATCCTGGCAGGAGTCAGATAAAAAGCACAAAAGAATCATAGAATCCTAGAACTGGCTGGGTTGGAAGGGACCTCAGAGCTCATCAAGTCCAACCCTTGATCCACTCCCGCTGCAGTTCCCAGCCCATGGCACTCAGTGCCACATCCAGGCTCTTTGGAAAGATCTCCAGACACGGAGAATCCACTACTTCCCTGGGCAGCCCATTCCAATGCCTGATCACCCTCTCCAGAAAGAAATTCTTTCTCATCTCCAACCTAAACCTCCCCTGGCACAACTTGAGACCCTTTGTGCCCTCTTGTCTTGCTGAGAGTTGCCTGGGAAAAGAGCCCAAACCCCCCCTGGCTCCAACCAGAATTCAGGGAGTTGGAGAGAGTGATGAGGTCTCCCCTGAGCCTCCTCTTCTCCAGCCTCAACACCCCCAGCTCCCTCAGCCTCTCCTCATAGGGCCTGTGCTCGAGTCCCTTCACCAGCCTGGTTGCCTCCTTTGGACCTGTTCCAGGACCTCTACATCCTTCTTAAACTGAGGGGTCCAGAACTGGACACAGGACTCAAGCTGTGGCCTCCTCCCCAGGGGCAGAATCCCCTCCCTGGATCTCTTGGCCACACTCTTCCTCATCCAGGATGCCATTGGGATTCTTGGCTACCTGGGCACACTGCTGGCTCATGGTCACCTTCCAGGTCCCTTTCTGCCACTCTGGAGCTCCCCATGGGGTTGTTGTGGCCAAAATTCAGGATCCAGCACTTGGAATGTTGAACCTCATCCCATTGGGGCTACACCTGGCTGCAACCAGGATTCAGGGAGTTGGAGAGAGTGATGAGATCTCCCCTGAGCCTCCTCTTCTCCAGCCTCAACACCCCCAGCTCCCTCAGCCCTTCCTCACAGCAATTCTGCTGGATCCCTTCACAGCCTCCTTGCTCTTCTCTGGACCTGCTCCAGCACCTCAATCTCCTTCCTGAGCTGAGGGGCCCAGAACTGGACACAGGACTCAAGCTGTGGCCTCACCAGAGCTGGGAAAAATCCTTTCCCTGGATCTCTTGGCCAAACTCTTCCTGATCCAGGATGCCACTGGAATTCTTGGCCACCTGGGCACACTGCTGGCTCATGGTCACCTTCCTGGCAATCCCAGGTCCCTTTCTGCCACTCTGTGCCCAGCCTGGAGCTCCCCATGGGGTTGTTGTGTTGAACCTCATCCCCTTGGGATCGGCCCAGCTCTCTAGAAATCCCAGAGATGGGGCTGAGGATTTGAATTCAATTAAAACATAAAAAAAAATTAAAATGAATCCTCCCCCCACACCCCCCCACCACCATTTTAGTGATAAATTTAAAAAAAAAACCCCAAAATAATCAAAATTCACTCTCAAAATAATCAAAATCACTCAAAGAAGCAACAAGAAAGGGAAAACTCACCCAAGAGCTCAGGTGGGAGCAGATTCTGGGGGATTTCAACCCAAAATCCCTGAAGGGAGCTGAGGGATTCCCAAGTTTTTTTCCTGCTTTTTCCAAGACTCCCAAATCTCTCTTTTTTTCCCCCAAATTCAGTTATTTGTCAGCTCTGGATTTTTCCTCCCACCACAATTTTGGTTTTTTTTTTAACTAGAGGTTTGGTAGCAACTCCTTAAAGTCCCCAATTTATAGGAAATTCCTTAAAAATTAAAAATAATTAATTAAGGATTCTCTGGGAAGCAACAAAAACCCCTCAAAAATATAAATTCTTCCCATATACCCCAAAAAAAACCCAATTTTCTCTAAACTTGCACATGGGTAATGTTTAAAAATCACTTGAAAAAGGTTTATTTAGCCAAAAAATAAAATTAAATTAAAATTTATTGTAGGATTTACCAGGGAAAAACCAGGTTATTTAATTTTGGGGGGGTTTTTTGGGGGGGGAAATAACTCACCTGTTTTTTCCTTGATTTCACAGAGCACACTGAAAAGAGCAGGTTTCATCCTGTGGCAGTTCAAGGCATGTTTTCTGAAAGAGAAAGGATAAAAAATTAAACAATAAAGAAGCAAAATGGCCTAAAAGTAAAGAAAGAAATGGAAAAAAAATGGAAAAAAATGAAAAAAAATTGAAAATAATTGAAAATTCCACTTGGTTTCTAGGAAATCAGCCTCAGGTTTCACATGGGAGCAAAAATGGCCTAAAAATAAAGGAAAAAATTGGAAAAAAATGGAAAATTCCACTTGGTTTCTAGGAAATCAGCCTCAGGTTTCATATGGGAGCAAAAATAGCCTAAAATTAAAGAAAAATATTGAAAATAATTGAAAAACATTGAAAAAAATGGAAAAAAAAAGGAAAATTCCACTTGGTTTCCAGGTAAGCAGCCACAGGTTTCATCTGGGAGCAAAAATGGCCTAAAAATGAAGAAAAAAATTGAAAAAAATTAAAAAACATTGAAAATTCAACTTGGTTTCTAGGAAATCAGCCACAGGTTTCATCTGGGAGCAAAAATGGCCTAAAAATGAAGGAAAAAATTGAAAGAAATTGAAAAAAAAAAGAAAATTCAACTTGATTTCCAGGGAATCAGCCACAGGTTTCACATGGGAGCAAAAATGGCCTAAAAATAAAGGAAAAAATTGGAAAAAAATGGAAAATTCCACTTGGTTTCTAGGAAATCAGCCTCAGGTTTCATATGGGAGCAAAAATGGCCTAAAATTAAAGAAAAAAATTGGAAAAAAACTGAAATAAATTGAAAATTCCACTTGGTTTCCAGGAAATCAGCCTCAGGTTTCACATGGGAGCAAAAATGGCCTAAAAATGAAGAAAAAAATTGAAAGAAATGGAAAAAAAAAAGAAAATTCAACTTAATTTCCAGGAAATCAGCCACAGGTTTCATCTGGGAGCAAAAATGGCCTAAAATTAAAGAAAAAAATTGGAAAAAAACTGAAATAAATTGAAAATTCCACTTGGTTTCCAGGAAATCAGCCACAGGTTTCATCTGGGAGCAAAAATGGCCTAAAAATGAAGAAAAAAATTGAAAAAAATTGAAAAAAATTTGAAAATTCAACTTAGTTTCTAGGAAATCAGCCTCAGGTTTCATCTGGGAGCAAAAATGGCCTAAAAATAAGGAAAAAAATTGGAAAAAAAGGAAAATTCCACTTGGTTTCCAGGGAATCAGCCACAGGTTTCATCTGGGAGCAAAAATGGCCTAAAAATAAAGGAAAAAATTGGAAAAAAACCTGAAAAACATTGAAAATTCAACTTGATTTTCCAGGAAATCAGCCACTGTTCTGCCTGTGGTTTACATGGAAAAAACCCTGTTCTTTCTGGAGTCATCTGCCTCAAAAAGTCTTTTTTTTGCTTTTTCTGAGCCCTTTTGTCATTCAGAAATAACAATTAATTGAATCTTTGTGGCTTTTAGAGCTTGGTTTTTATTTATTTGTTTTAAATTTGATAGAAATTGGCCTTATTCTTGCAGACCAACCTCTTCTTCAGCTCCCCGGGAACGGCGTCAACCCAGGTGTTGGGTTCTCTCCCCAAAAGCAAGGATCAAAATCAGCATTTTTAACAACAACAACAAAAATCATTCCTGCTGAAATCAAATGGATGCTTTTCTTCCCAAAAAACAAAAAAAAAAACCAAAACTTCTCCAACCCTGTTGGATAAAATCAAACCCAAGACCAAACAGCCTGAGAACAAAGCCTGGTGGGGCCTTCTTGTCCTTGCCTGATGAGGGGAAAAAAAACAGGGGGAAAAAAAGGAAAGAAAATTAATTTCTGGACTCCAGCTGGGTCTAAAAACCTGCTTTTAGGTAAAAAGGGAGGAAACTCCATCATTAATGCAACCACCAACTCTTGAGAAGGAACCGTGCTTCACGGCAGCGTTGAGTTTGCCCTTGGTTGGATTCATTTCCAACTTTCAACCCAAATTTCCAACCCAAATTTCCAACTTTCAACCCAAATTTCCATCCCAAATGGAAGAAAAAAAAAAAAAACCACCCCCAGCATTAAAATTCACAAACACAAAACCCCTCAAAAAAAGAGGAAAATCAACCCCAAGAAACCCTCAAGGCCGCGGCACGGGGGATCCAGGTCCCTTCCACATCCATGACTTCCACCTTCTCTTGGGCTCTTCCAGGAGCACAGAAACCCAACCAACTCCTTGCCCAGAAGACAAAAAAACTTATTTTACACTTATTCACATAAAAACACCCAAAAAACTCCTCAACCTCTGTTTCTGAAGAAGAAAATCAACCCCAAGAAACCCTCAAGACCCTGACATGGGAGGGATCAGGATCCCTTCCACATCCATGACTTCCACCTTCTCCTGGCCTCTTCCAAGGAGCAAAGAAACCCAACCAACTCATTGCAAAAAGACAAAAAAACTTATTTTACACTTATTTACACAAAAACACCCAAAAAACTCCTCAACATCTTTTTCTGAAGAAAATCAACCCCAAGAAACCCTCAAGGCCGCAGCATGGGGGGATCCAGGTCCCTTCCACATCCATGACTTCCACCTTCTCCTGGGCTCTTCCAAGGGGCAAAGAAACCCAACCAACTCCTTGCAAAAACGAAAAAAAAACTTATTTTACACTTATTCACATAAAAACACCCAAAAAACTCCTCAACCTCAGCTTCTGAAGAAGAAAATCAACCCCAAGAAACCCTCAAGGCCGCGGCATGGGGGGATCAGGATCCCTTCCACATCCATGACTTTCACTTTCTCTTGGGCTCTTCCAGGAGCAAAGAAACCCAACCAACTCCTTGCCCAGAAGACAAAAAAACTTATTTTACACTTATTCACATAAAAACACCAAAAAAACACCTCAAAAAAAGTGGAAAATCAACCCCAAGAAACCCTCAAGGCCGCAGCATGGGGGGATCAGGATCCCTTCCACATCCATGACTTCCACCTTCTCCTGGGCTCTTCCAAGGGGCAAAGAAACCCAACCAACTCCTTGCCCAGAAGGCAAAAAAACTTATTTTATACTTATTTGCATGAAAACACCCCAAAAAACCCTCAAAAAAAGTGGAAAATCAACCCCAAGAAACCCTCAAGGCCGTGGCATGAGGGGGATCAGGATCCCTTCCACATCCATGACTTCCACCTTCTCTTGGGCTCTTCCAGGAGCAAAGAAACCCAACCAACTCCTTGCCCAGAAGACAAAAAAACTTATTTTATACTTATTTGCATGAAAACACCAAAAAAACACCTCAAAAAAAGAGGAAAATCAACCCCAAGAAACCCTCAAGGCCGCGGCATGGGGGGATCAGGATCCCTTCCACATCCATGACTTCCACCTTCTCCTGGGCTCTTCCAAGGAGCAAAGAAACCCAACCAACTCATTGCAAAAAGACAAAAAAACTTATTTTATACTTATTTACACAAAAACACCCAAAAAACTCCTCAACATCTTTTTCTGAAGAAAATCAACCCCAAGAAACCCTCAAGGCTGCAGCATGGGGGGATCCAGGTCCCTTCCACATCCATGACTTCCACCTCCTCTTGGGCTCTTCCAAGGGGCAAAGAAACCCAACCAACTCCTTGCAAAAACGAAAAAAAAACTTATTTTACACTTATTTACATAAAAACACCAAAAAAACTCCTCAACCTCAGCTTCTGAAGAAGAAAATCAACCCCAAGAAACCCTCAAGGCCGCGGCATTTACACAAAAACACACCAAAAGGGGCTCCCAAATTTGGGGGTCCCCCAAACCTGCATGCTCCAGTTGGGCTTCGACCGCGTTTCGAAGGCAAACAGAGGAACTGAAGCCATTTCAATGAGGATCAAACCATTTTTCCAAACCTTCTCCTCAACTTTTCCTTGGAAGTGAAATTCCTGACGGATTTATCCTGCCGGGAAGTACCTTAAAGATGAGGCTTGGGGAGGCAAGGTGAGATTTAGGGGCTGTGAGCACTGAAATTGAGGTAGAAACACCAAAAAACGTTGAGTTTTGGGGGGTTTTAGAGGTGGATCCAACATTTTACTGGAAAAATCAACTTTTGAGCCAAACGGTGACATTTTGGGAATGTGCTGTTTCTCTCTTTATTCCCAGAAATCCCACCCCAGAGGAACTGGGTCAGCAGATAGCAAGAGGCAGACCCAAAACTGGGCAAATTTTAGGTGGAGATAAAAAAACCAAAACAAAACTCGTTGGGGTTTTATCAACTTGGGGGTGACTCCAACACCCAACCCAATTTTGGGGTTGGAGTTTTATTTTATTTTTGTTTTTCCATTAAGTTTTTTCCATGTGAAACAGATGGAAAAAAAACAAAAAGGGAAAAAAGACAAAATTTTGGGATGATTTTTTAGGATCTTGGTCCTCAAGTCTTCCCACAAGAATAAGGAAATAAAAGGTGTAATTATGTTTAATTAATCAGCCCCAGGGGGGGCACAGGGAGAACTTTGAACCAGAAAATGGCGGATCCGGGTGGTTTCCAGGTTGGTTTTCCCGTGGGATTCTTGCCATCCAAAAAAAAAACCACCTGGAATTCCTTAAAACATGATTAGAAATCTCTAAATGAGGGAAAAACCCAACCTGGAGCCCCCCCAAGCAGCACCTTGAGGGGTTCCCAGATCCCGGGACCATCCCAGAACCAACTCGGAACCTTTCCCAACACCATTCCCGATGGATCCGGGCAGGAAAATCCCAGTGTAATTAACCCAAAGCTTTAATGAGGGGGGAATATTAGGAAAGTGGGATCGTTAATGAGTGGGGTCATTAATGAGTGGGGTCACTAATGAGTGGGATCGTCAATGACTGGGATCACTAATGAGTGGGGTCATTAATGAGTGGGATCATATGAGTGGGATCGTTAATGAGTGGGGTCATTAATGAGTGGGGTCGTATAAGTGGGGTCACTAATGAGTGGGATCGTCAATGAGTGGGATCACTAATGAGTGGGGTCATTAATGAGTGGGATCGTTAATGAGTGGGATCGTTAATGAGTGGGATCTTCAATGAGTGGGATCACGAGTGGGATCAGTAATGAGTGGGATCGTTAATGAGTGGGGTCATATGAGTGGGATCACTAATGAGTGGGGTCATTAATGAGTGGGATCGTTAATGAGTGGGATCATATGAGTGGGGTCATTAATGAGTGGGATTATAAATGAGTGGGATCATCGTGAGTGGGATCATATGAGTGGGATCATTAATGAGTGGGGTCATTAATGAGTGGGATTGTTAATGAGTGGGATTGTTAGTGAGTGGGATCATTAATGAGTGGGGTCATTAATGAGTGGGGTCATATGAGTTGAATCATTAATGAGTGGGATCACTGAGTGGGATCATCAATGAGTGGGATCGTTAATGAGTGTGATCACTAATGAGTGGGATCGTTAATAAGTGGGATCATAAATGAGTGGGATCATTAATGAGTGGGGTCATTAACGAGTGGGATCCCGGGTACCCCCATCACCCCTCCCGTCGCACCGGGGACCGAACCGGGAAAACAACACCGGGAAAACAAAACAACAACACCGGGAGAAGAAGGGAAAAAAGGGGAAAGTTCCCACCCACGGGGGGATCATTTCCCCCCCAGGAGGGTCCCTGCTCGCCCCCCACCACCCTTCCCGCTGCACCCAGCTGAGTCACGGCGCCGGGAAAGCGATCGGTACCGGGCAGTTCCGCTCCTCCCCACCGGTACCGAACCCTCCATGGCTTCCATCCCTTCCTTCCCAGCCCGTTCCCTCCCTCTCTTCCCATTCCCGGTACCTGGCTTGGGCCTCATCCAAGCTCTGGTCGGTGATAGCCATGATCTGCTGCAAGACATCGCCCGTGTCCGGGGCTGGGGGGGGGGGAACGGGCGGGGCCGTTCCCGCCGCTCCTGAGGCGACCACCGGCTCGGTGGCGGGAGGAGGAGGAGGAGGAGGAGGAGGAGGAGGAGGTGGGAGAGGAGGAGGAGGTGGAGGAGGAGGAGGAAGAGGAGGAGGAGGCGGGATCCCAGCGGGCAGCTTCACCCCGGCCGCCAGCAGCCGCGACGGATCCTCCATGGCCGGGGGGCGCCGGGGGCCGCTGGCTTGGCGGCTGCCACACAACGGCCCAGAGCCCGCAGCCCCCCCGGACCCGGACCCGGCAAAGGCCCCGGCGCCGAGATGGGCCCCGCCCCCGACAGGGACCGCCCCCCGCCGGCACCGCTGCTCCGACCGGCTCCAGAACCGGCACCGGGACCGGACCGGGCCCTAGCGAGACCCGAACGGGGCCTTGGTGACCCCTGGACCCAGACTGGATCCGGACCGGGCCTTAGCGACCCTCAGAACGGGCCTTAGCGAGACCCGAACCGAGACTGGATCCGGACCGGGCCTTAGCGACCCTCAGACCGGGCCTTAGCGGGACCCGAACCGAGACTGGATCCGGACCGGGCCTTAGCGACCCTCAGACCGGGCCTTAGCGAGACCCGAACCGAGACTGGATCCGGACCGGGCCCTAGCGAGACCCGAACGGGGCCTTAGCAGCCCCCGGACCGAGACTGGATCCGGACCGGGCCTTAGCGAGACCCGAACCGAGACCGGATCCGGACCGGGCCTTAGCGAGACCCGAACGGGGCCTTAGCGATCCCCGGACCGAGACCAGATCCGGACCGGGCCTTAGGGACCCCCGGACCGAGACTGGATCTGGACCGGGCCTTAGGGAGCCCGAACGAGGCCTTAGTGATCCCTTGACCGAGACCGGATCCGGACCGGGCCTTAGCAACCCTCAAACCAGGCCCTAGAGGCCCCTGGACTGAGACCGGCCCCGAACCGGGCCTTAGCGGCTCCCAAACCGGCACCAGATCCAGACTGGGCCTTAGTGAGCCCCGAACGGGGCCTTGGCGGCCCCCGGACCAAGACTGGATCTGGACCGGGCCTTGGCGAGACCCGAACCTGTCCTAGCGGCCCCAGAACTGAGACCGGGTCCGGACCGGGGCTTAGCAACCCTCAAACCGGGCCTTAGCGAGACCCAAACAGGGCCTTGGTGACCCCGAGACCGGGTCCGGACCGGGCCTTAGGGAGCCCAAACGAGGCCTTAGTGATCCCTGGACTGAGACCGGATCCGGACCGGGCCTTAGTGACCCCTGGACCCGTCCTAGCAGCCCCCGAACCGAGACCGGCCCCGAACCGGGCCTTAGCAGCTCCCAAACCGACACCAGATCCAGACTGGGCCTTAGTGAGCCCCGAACGGGGCCTTGGTGACCCCCAGACCAAGACTGGGTCGGGACCGGGCCTTAGCGAGACCTGAACTGGGCCTTAGTGACCCCCGAACCTGTCCTAGTGGCACCAGAACCGAGACCGGCCCCGGACCAAGACCGGATCCAGACTGGGCCTTAGTGACCCCCGAACCTGTCCTAGCGGCCCCAGAACCGAGACCGGCCCCGAATGAGACCGGGTCCGGACCGGGGCTTAGCAACCCTCAAACCGGGCCTTAGGGAGCCCGAACAGGGCCTTGGTGACCCCGGGACCGAGACCGGGTCTGGACCGGGCCTTAGGGAGCCCGAACGGGGCCTTGGTGATCCCTGGACCAAGACCAGATCCGGACTGTGTCTTAGTGACCCTTGAACCGAGACCGGATCCGGACTGGGCCTTAGTGACCCCCGGACCAAGACTGGGTCGGGACCGGGCCTTAGCGAGACCCGAACGGGGCCTTAGTGACCCCTGGACCCGTCCTAGCAGCCCCCGAACTGAGACCGGCCCCAGACCAAGACCGGATCTGGACCGGGCCTTAGCGAGACCCAAACAGGGCCTTAGTGACCCCCGAACCTGTCCTAGCGGCCCCAGAACTGAGACCGGCCCCAAACTGAGACCGGATCCGGACCGGGGCTTAGCAACCCTCAAACCGGGCCCTAGAGGCCCTTGGACTGAGACCGGATCCGGACTGGGCCTTAGCGAGCCTCAAACCGAACCATCCAGTGGGATCATCCAGTGGGAGCTGGGGACAGGCTGGAAGGTTGGGATAGGAGAAAATCCAAGGAAAAAAAGGGTGGAATCTTGCATTTGGGAAATAGGAATGGGAATGGGAAAGAAGCACCCCATGGACCAAGAGAGGAAACGGGGATTGAGGTGATGGAGATTCCATCAAGGACAATTCCATGGTGGGAAAGATGGAAGGATGAGCGTGGAGCCAACATGGTGGCCAAGAAGGCCAATGGCATCTTGGGGTTGGTTGGAGGTTCTGCTCCCCATATCTTGGGTCCAGTTCTGGGTCCTTTAATTCCAGAAGGACCAAAAAAACCCCAAACAAACAAAAAAACTGCAGAGGAACCAAGATTGAGGGAGTGGAAAAATTCCCTGGGGAGGAAAAACCAAGGGAGAGCCAGGAGCTTCCCAGTGATGCCCAAGGATGGAGCAAGGAAGGATGGGTTGGAGCTGGAAAATGGGAAATTCCACCTCAACCTGAGGAGAAACTTCTGTGGTTTGAGAGGTTCTGGAATCTCTGGTGGCTTCCAAACCCCCTGGATGGGTTCTGGGTGGTTTGGGGACAGTGTTGGGAACATCCATGGGGAAAGGTTGAAGGAAAAGGTTGGAAATTACACCTCAACCTGAGGAGAAACTTCTGGAAAGTGAGAGGTTCCTGAATCTCCTTCTCTGGTGGTTTCCAAACCCCCCTGGATGGGTTCTGGGGGAGCTCCAGGGGTCCCTTCCAACCCTGAGAGTTCTGGGATTGCTGATGGAGCTCCTGAAGTTCAGGAAGGCCAAGGGGAGAGTCCTGGGAAGAACCCCAAGCACCAGGAGAGGGAAGGGAACATCCATGGGGAAAGGTTGGAGGTTGGGAATTCCAGCTCAACCTGAGGAGAAACTTCTGGGCCATGAGAGGTTCTGGAATCTCCTTCTCTGGTGGCTTCCAAACCCCCCTGGATGGGATCTGGGGGAGCTCCAGGGGTCCCTTCCAACTCTGAGAGTTCTCTGGGAGCTCCTGAAGTTCAGGAAGGCCAAGGGGAGAGTCCTGGGAAGAGCCATGGGGACCAAACATCCATGGGGAAAGGTTGGAGGTTGGGAATTCCACCTCAACCTGAGGAGAAACTTCTGGAATCTCCATCTCTGGTGGCTTCCAAACCCCCCTGGATGGGTTCCCAAGGTGATGCTGCTCTGGTGGACTCTCCAGGTCCCTTCTAATCCTCTATAATTGTAGGTAATTTAAATAATCCATTTAAAACCCCCAAAATACCTCTTTCCCCCCAAGTCCCAATCCCACACCCAGCCAAGAACTTCCCCAGTTCCTCCTTCCCTCTTGGTTCATCAACCCCAAGTAGAACTTGGTGCATCATTAATTATCCAATTAGCACAATTCACACGTTTCCCACTTTTGGGGTGTCCAGAGAAGCAGAAAGAGAAAAAATTAAGTTTGTTCTGTCCCATTTTTTCTATAAAAAAAAATAAAAATTCCACCTTCTCTTATCCCTACCACCCCTGGGAAATTCCCCCAGTTTTTCCTCCCAAGGTTTCAAAGAAATTCCAAGTTTTTTGCTTGTCTTCTTGTTTTTCAAAAAACCCAGGAGAAAACGTTTATTAAAAACCAACCAAACAAAAACCAACAAAAAACCCAACAAAACACAAAGATGGGAACCAAATTCCAAGATCTTTTCATCTGGGAGTTTCTCACCGGTGTTTCCCGACCACGTTGGCACAAAAATACCTCTGGAAAGTCACCTCTGGAAAACCATCAGCCTGAGGTCATAAGAATGGGGCTGATTTCTTTTGAAAACCACCCAAAAATAATAAATTGACCCAAAATTAGTTAATTAATCCCAGTAATTTATTCGCCGGCCTACGCAGTTCGGGTACAAACTCCACGGGAATTCCTGAGGTAAATTTCTGGCTTTTGGGGTGTTTTTTGTATTTTTTTAACCTCAACCTGTCCCCCCCCCAAAAAAAAGGGACAAGGGGGGGAGGGGGAACACAACTTTTTTTTCCTGGGAAGAGGAAGTTGGGTTTGATGGGACCACGACTCCCTCCACGTTTCGGAACGGGCGACGACCTCCATGGTTTTGCTGGCCCAGATGGAAACCCAATGGAATGGAAACCCACCCCCCATCCATGAGGTGCTCAACAACCCACCCAATCCCTGAAATCCTTGGAAATTTAGCAACAGACACTCCAGAAATGAGGAATTTGCTTCTTAGGAAGCAATTCCAACCGATTCCTTTGGGATGAGGCCTTCGGAAGAGGAATGGAGGTGGTGAAGAGGAGGGGATGAGGCCTTCAGAAGAGGAATGGAGGTGGTGAAGAGGAGGTGGGGGGACACCCCACCTGGATGAGACTGACCAGCTCTGGTGAAGAGGAAAAATTTGGGATTTTTGGAGCATTCTCCCCCCCTGGAATGACAATTTCTGGAGGTTGAACCATCGTTGAGTGACCACGGGGTGCAGAGAGCACCCCCCATGCCTCTAACTGCTGCTCAATGGCCTCAACTTGGCTTTCAAAACCAATTCTAATAAAAACCCCACCCCAGGTCCCTCTCTCCTACCCAATGCCCCATCCAGAAATTCCTAAAAACCATCTTGCAATTCCCTCCAAGGATTGGAGGAGGAATCTTGATGCTTCTTCTTCGCGTCTCGATGCTTCTTGGCCTCGCTCAAGACCTAAATAGAGGAATCCACTGTGAAATGCCCATTTTGGGAGAGTGTCCTCCTGTCCATGGTGTTCAACTTGACCACCGTGGGGGTGTATTTGGAATTCCTGTAGCAGAGGAAGCAGAGGATCCTCCGGAATGTGCTTCTCATCTCGTTGTCCCTGTAGGAGTAGACGATGGCGTTGATCAAGGAGTTGATCTCGGCCAACAAGAGGACGTATTTCTCCACTGCTAAAACATTGCAGCTTTTGCAGCCCAGGCCATCCAGGAGGAGCACGACTTGACCTGGGGTCCAGCAGATGACAAAAGCACCTGGGGAAAAGAGAAAAAAAAAAACAACCTGTTAGAAAATAAAAAAAAACCCCATCAAGGTCTTGGCTTGCTTGCTGTGAAGATGCTCAAGGGACTTGAATTTTTTGAGGGAAAAAAAGTTAAATTGGGGGACAGGCCCCCCCAAAAAGTTTTATTTGATGTTTTTACTTCGAGGGAAGATCAAGGATTCCACAGCAAATACCAGAAGCAAAGAGATAAAAATAAAGAAAAAAAAAAAAACCATCAAGGCCTTGGCTCCGCTGCCTCGCTCGCCGTGAAGATGCTCAAAGTGGTTGAATTCTTTGAGGGAAAAAAAGTTAAATTGGGGGACAGGCCTCTAAAAAAAGGTTTTATTTGATGTTTTTACTTTGGGGGAAGACCAAGGATTCCACAGCAAATCCTAAAGCAAAGAGATAAAAATAAATAAAGAAAAAAAACCATCAAGGCCTTGGTTCCACCGCTTCGGTCGCCGTGAAGATGCTCAAAGTGGTTGAATTCTTTGAGGGAAAAAAAGTTAAATTCGGGGACAGGCCCCCCAAAAAAGGTTTTATTTGATGTTTTTACTTCGAGGGAAGATCAAGGATTCCACAGCAAATACCAGAAGCAAAGAGATAAAAATAAAGAAAAAAAAAAACCCATCAAGGCCTTGGCTCCGCTGCCTCGCTCGCCGTGAAGATGCTCAAAGTGGTTGAATTCTTTGAGGGAAAAAAAGTTAAATTAGGGGACAGTCCCCCCCAAAAAGTTTTATTTGATGTTTTTACTTCGAGGGAAGACCAAGGATTCCACAGCAAATACCAAAAGCAAAGAGATAAGAATAAATAAAGAAAAAAACCCATCAAGGCCTTGGTTCCACCACCTCGCTCGCCGTGAAGATGCTCAAGGTGCTTGAATTTTTTTGGGGAAAAAAAGTTAAATTGGGGGACAGGCCTCTAAAAAAGGTTTTAGTTGATGTTTTTACTTTGGGGGAA